>NC_091123.1:35753817-35858817 GCF_040183065.1 Periplaneta americana
TTACGATTATTTGATTTTTTTTTATAGATATTACCATGATTTTGGTTTCTCTGATAATTTTACTGACCGTGCAGGATCTACATTAGAGCCACCGGCGTATCTCAGTCAGTAGGGATATTTGCCTGCTGATGTGAGGCTGCGCTCGAATGCGAGTTTCATTTCAGCTACAGCTGATTATCTGGTCGAGATTTTGCAAGGTTTTCCCCTCTACTGCAAGGCGAATGACAAGTAATCTGATGACAAAACTTAGGCCACATTTCGCCAAACAGCCACCACCAATTCCATGGACGCTAAAATAACATAGTAGTTGATACGAGTACAGTGTCGTTAAATGACTATCTAAAAATGGCGCCTTAGATCGATAGCCTATGTATAACGCTGCTGTCTTAAAAGTGAAATTCAAATTTCTCATAATCGCCTTCTCAATTATTGCTCATTTCAGTGTTCGAGTCAATTTTTCTTTAAGCAGAGATATTGTTGCTATGAAAATAAGAAGGAGAGACTTCAACTACTGTAACAGCGTCATGAAAATACCATCTCTTATGTAAATAAAAGAACGTCATTTTATAATTACAAAAAAAACTGCGCATCAAAACCAGAAAAAGAAAATAAAGTAATTTTCGGCTATTAAACAAACTTCGTATATATACGACTGACAACAACGACAAAAGGAATTAAGTAAGTCATTCTATTCATGCGTATGAAGCACGGTTTAATCATTAGACATCGCACTTTAAAATATCTTTTTTACATCAGGCTGCAATTTTTATTATTCCCATTTTGTCATTATAAACCAACGGATTCATCTGACATTTTGCGATGCCGCTGAATGTCACCGGGACAGAGAGAGAGAGAGAGAGAGAGAGAGAGAGGCAGAGGAAGAAGGAGGCAAAGAGGAGGATGAACAAATTTCATGCTGCCTATCATCTACTCCCATCCCTTCATCCAACAAACTACAACACCAGTCCAAATTATTTCAGCATTTCGCACACTGTCTTAATTAAAGGTTCCTAGTTTACAGAAAGCAAGATGGAGTCTACGTAAGCAATTCAGTCACGCTAGTCTCATTTTTGGATGTAATCATAGTTGTTTGTAATCTATCATAATATTCTTAAGACGGAAGAGAAAGGATTAATAATAGCAATAATAATAACGAGAATAATAATAATAATAATAATAATAATAATAATAATAATAATAATAATAATAGTCAACTCCTGTGGAGTAACGGTCAGCGCGTCTGGCCGCGAAACCAGGTGGCCCGGGTTCGATTCCCGGTCGGGGCAAGTTACCTGGTTGAGTTTTTTTCCGGGGTTTTCCCTCAACCCAATATGAGCAAATGCTGGGTAACTTTCGGTGCTGGACCCCGGACTCATTTCACCGGCATTATCACCTTCATCTCACTCAGACGCTAAATAACAAAAGATGTTGATAAAGCGTCGTAAAATAACCTACTAAAATAAAAAAAAAAGAAAAATAATAATAATAATAATAATAATAATGGTGAATAATGGGTAGAACGGAGAAAAATTCTCTCCGGCACTCAGATTTTCAGTTCTACGTGCTGACGCTTTATCCACTAATCCACACCGGATTCCAGTTCTGATGCCGGATTGAATCCTTCTCAGTTTAAGCTCTACCTTAGGTGGTCTATCGTGATGTACTGTGTCATAGAATATGTCACAGTGGCATAATGTCCAACACACTATTTATTTATTTATGCCTATAACAGGGCAAAGCCCCAATTACAATAGACAGTACAGATATTCGTTTACAAAAATAAATAGATAACATGAAAAAGAGATAAAACAAATACAAGTGTAAATGCAAATTAAAATGGAAAATGGGAAAAGGAAAGAAAAAAAAATCACAGACAAATAGATACTACCTAAATAAGCGATACAGATATAGATATAAATGAAAAATATAAAATAAAATAAATGAAAAATAGTTAAATATAGATATCACAGCACTCATTACGAGTGACTAAATGGCCGGGATCCGACGGAATAAGCGCCGCCTTAAATAACAAAGGGTGCTATTCATAGACATTTCGCTAGCCCGTGTTACGAGCGTGCTAAACTAGCCCCGGCTATCGGCGGGTTACTTGTACAGGATTCATATCATATCATATATCATATCATATCATATCATATCATATCATATCATATCATATCATATCATATCATATCATATCATATCGCTAAGACTGGTTTATGAATACAAAAAAACATTAGTTCGCTGATCATCCACCGGAAGCCCGGTCTAAGAATGTCTATGAATACGGCCCAAAGTGATTACTTATGCGTATCATATTACTATGATGTACCGAAGTACATATGGTATTTCCGTGCAGGAATTCTGCATTAGTATATGGTGAAGAATGGATAGAACTAAGAAAAAGGAGAACAAGAGGAATTCAAGGAGAATAAGAGGAATTCAAGGGGAATACAAGGAGAAGGCAGGAAATATAAGAAAAAAAGGAGTAGTTTGTATTTTTATGTGACTGTCAATCTCCGTACCTAATGAGGAGAAGGCTACCAGCGTATTCCGAATCTCACCGGTCCGGTGGCATCAATGACGTCACGTTGCAGCGAAATAAGGAACAAAACTACTGGAAGGATCGATGGCTGTCATGGCGACTGTACAAGTTGTTGTCTGTGCTACGCTGCAAAATTTTGCGAAATTTCCGTACTGCCATCTCATACAAAGAAAAGAGAGCATAAACAATTTATTTCTTGAACCGGTAGTAATAACTAGTCCGTTGACATGTTCGCTCATAAGCCATTAACATATTGTTTTTACGTTGTGCTCATTACAGACAATACAGCAGAACTAAAGCAGAACACACCGCCATGACACAACAGTGCACGATGTCATTCGTCTGCTAATTCCCGCCCTATACAAGAACCAATCAGATTCTCTCATGGCGGCTGATGGAGACTACCACCACCTCTCAGCGTATTCCGAATCTCACCGGTCCGGTGGCATCAATGACGTCACGTTGCAGCGAAATAAGGAACAAAACTGCTGGAAGGATCGATGGCTGTCATGGCGACTGTACAAGTTGTTGTCTGTGCTACGCTAGCAAAATTTTGCGAAATTTTCGTACTCCCATCTCGTTCAAAGAAAAGATAGCATAAACAATTTATTTCTTGGATCGGTAGTAATAACGGGTCCGTTGACATGTTCGCTCACAAGCCATTAACATATTGTTTTTACGTTGTGCTCATTACAGACAATACAGCAGAACTAAAGCAGAACACACCGCCATGACACAACAGTGCACGATGTTATTCGTCTGCTAATTCCCGCCCTATACAAGAACCAATCAGATTCACTGATGGCGGCTGATGGAGACTGCCACCACCTCTGCAAGTTGTTGGCACCGGTGCGACACCGGTGGAGCATCAATGACGTCATCGGTGGAATTCGGAACACCGTGATGCCATCGGATTGCTCACCGATGAGATTCGGAATACAGCGTCTGCAAGTTGTTGGCACCGGTGCGACACCGGTGGAGCATCAATGACGTCATCGGTGGAATTCGGAACACCGTGATGCCATCGGATAGCTCAGCGGTGAGATTCGGAATACGCTCTATGTGAGAAAGGGGACAAGGAGAGAACAAGAGGAATACAAGGAGAACAAGGGTAAAACAAGGATAAGAGGGGAGAACAAGAGCAATTCAAGGATAAAAGAGGAAATATAAAAAAAAACCAAGCGCAAGAAAAATGAGGAGAATACAAAGTAAACAAGAGAATACAAAGAAGAAGAAGAAGAAGAAGAAGAAGAAGAAGAAGGGGAATAAAAAGAGAACAAAGGAAATTCAATGAGAGAAAACATGGAATAATAGCTGAAACGGCAAAAGGAAATTGCATTTTTATGTGATGGTTAATTGCGAAAGTTACCCCCTCAAACCTAGTCAGGAGAAAGACATAGTTCTGTGTGAAAAAAGGGATGACAAGGAGAACAAGGGGACTGCAAGAAGAACAAAAGTAAAACAAGGAGAAGGGAAAACAAGGAGAATAGAAGGAAAACAAGGGACATAGAAAATGAGAATACAAAGTAAACAAGAGGAAAACAAGGGGAATATAAGCAGTAGAATCTACATGGGGTTGAATTTTTATGTAACGGTCAATTTTGAAGCAACCCGACGTAATTTTACATCAAAGTAACTAAACCACAACATTACATTTGTATTCCTTCTATTTATAACTGAGACTATGCATGGAAAACTGTACACAGATCTAATGCCATTTCGAGAAAACCGCAGTTGAAATTTTCTATTCATGTTGCCATGTCAGTGTGACATGTTCCAGGATAGACTTCAAATTTTGTAACACAAATTAAGTTAAATTTATAACATCCCATAGCTGTATAAACCGTGTTATTCCATTAGATACATACGTCAGCATTTCTGGTATTGTTCTGTGCGGTTTTCAAATTTTGGACTGTGTAAACTCAAGTCACGAGCTCGAGGAAATAGAAACCAGAGAGAAATTAATACAAGACAGCAGCAGACGGGCTGTGTGATGAGGATTAGTCTATATCCCGGGCGCGCACTGTCATTATAAGAATAATTGATGCGCGTTTTGAAACAACTTCAAGCGAAAATATGTGACACACTCAATACTGCGGGGACAGATAGAGATTCTCTGAGTAATGAGTTCGTACACGGTAAAGCCTGGGATTTAACAGACAATCGGTCGGTTTCACCAACGCTCGTTATACTTTGATTGACGAAAGCCAACTTAACAACATTGAACTCTGTAACGGTTCGTTAACAACGATATCGGTAAATAAATAATCGACGTACAGTGAGTTTGACGATTGATTAGTTTACTTATTGGGCGTTTTAAAAACCTATTAATTGTTCGTAGAAACAAATATTATAACATGTGGTGTAGAATAGTTCTGGTTGGTTGTCTGCTTATTACACGCTGTTATTGGAAATGAGTGCATTCGTTTTGGTACCAACGCATAATGAAAACGAGTGTGGTAGAAAATAATGAAAAGTACTGAAATAAAAAATTAAAGAAATACATGGCGACAGCCCATAGAGGGCTAAGGTCGAACAACCGACTGCTGGCCTTGTGGCCAGATGCCTCATTTACTGATTTCATGTTTAACCCTAACATTCTTGGAAAATTAATTAATTACAGTTACTACTACTTTCATTTCATTTTTTGTAATATCTATATCCAATTGCTTTGTAATAAATAAATGAATGAATAAATAAATAAACAGATAAATAAAAAAGTTAGTAAATAATTAAATAACTTAACAACTGAATAAATAATAACTAAATAACTAGTTAAATACATTAAACAAAGAAGCACATAAATAAATAAAGAAGAAGTAAATAAATAGATAAATAGGAGAGTTAATAAGTGAACAAATATACAACTAAATAAATACACAAATAAAGAAGTAAACAGAGAAACATATAAGTAAATAAATAATAAATAAAGATTTTTTTAATCCAATGCCACCAGGTTGTCTTTTCGACATTTCTGGTCTTCTCTCCTGGCCGTGGCTTAGTTGTAACCCACTTCTGAGGTTGGGGCGCCTGGAAGGCGGAGTTGCATTACCCCGATGATGTGATAGGATGAATAAATAAAGAATTGAATAAATAATAAATAAATAAACAAATACAAAAGTTAATAATCATTAAATATCTAAGCAACTGATTAAATAACAACTAAACTAGACAAATACACAAGTAAACAATAAACGGAGAAGCACATTAATAAATAAATAAATAAAAATGAAAAAAAAAGTAAATAGATGAAAAGATAAATAGAAAACTTAATAAATGAAAAATATAAAACTTAATAAATGAAAAATAAAAAACAAAATAAGTAATAACTGATCGAATACAAAAGTAAACAAAGAAGCAGCTAAATAAATAAATAAGTAAATAAACAGATAAATAGAAAAGTTAATAAATAATTAAATAACTAAACAACTAAATAATTAATAACTTAGCAACTAGTTAAATACACAAGTAAACAGTAAACAAAGAAGCACATAAATAAATAAAACGTAAATAAATAGATGAATAGATAAATATAAAAGCTAATAAATTAACAAATAAACAATAAAATAAATACACAAATAAAGAAGTAAACAGAGAAACATAAAAATAAATAAATAATAAATAAACAAGCAAATAAATAATAAATAAATAAACAGACAAATAGAAAAGTTAATAGACAATTAAATACCTAAATAACTGAATAAATAACTAGACAAAGAAAACCACAAGTAAACAATAACGGAGAAGCACATAAATAAATAAATACATAAATAAAAAATAAAGAAATAAGTAAATAGATGAAAAAATAAATAGAAAAGTTAATAAATGAAACAATAAAAAAAACTAAATAAATAATAACTAAAGTAATGCAAAAGTAACTAAAGAAGCAGATAAATAAATAAATAAGCAAACAAATAAATAAATTAATTAATTGATATGATTTGATATCTTTAAAATGAACTCTAATATTTTATATAGGGCCACTTTATGTGTGACTTAAAGGATGGAAATTTGTGGGATTTTTTTTTACTCATGATCACTCTTTCTTGTTTTGAATATTTCTTCCCTCAACATTTGATGGACCGCACGCTTCACAAGTGACACATTTATATTGTCAGGTTATTATAGGAAACAAATTGTTGAATTTTATACACAAGTATTAACATGACTTCTTTTGAAAAAAAAAGTAGTTTATAATGTTGCAAATCTAGTCTTTCAGGTAAAGCTCCCTGTAAAGCAGATTTGAATAATTTCAAGAGAAAAATTGTTCCGGGATCGATACCCGGCCCCGGAACAATTTTTCTCTTGAAATTATTCAGTTTATAATGTTGTTTTGTCAAAATATATGAATAATATATACATGTTTTTTTTTTCTAAAGATGGGGCATGAAATTAAATCTGCAATAAAAAAAAACAACTGAATATCAAATAGTATGGGAGGCCTGTTGCTATGGTAACAATGGTTGAGTTGTCAAAGTTATAGTTCCCACAGGGTGAACGTACAATAGCTCTCTTGGCACCATTTGTTGTGCATACACACACGATGTTAGCATTAACATGTTTCCCTTTTCAGTCTGTCGATTTTTGTATTGTTTTATACCTTCGCGTCAATTGCCAATGAATGTTTTAATGTCCGTCAGCTAATGTCAACTGTTAGCTCACATCAGCTGATCGCGTGGTCGTCCATATTGGCAACAATGCTGTAGTTCCAAGCTTGGCCGCTTAACTATCATATCCCATCTTAAAATAAAAAGATATACATCAATATTTTGTAGTAAAGGCATATAATAAAATATTCCAAACACTCCAGGTGTGTCATCTTGGCCAAAAGTTTCTTTTAAATTTTAATTAAATATATTCATGAAATTTATATAAGCTTAATAGTTCTGACACTCAATAATATTTGCATTTAATCCAGCGTAATAAAGATTGCCAACTTCCTAGCAGTTCAACTATTTGACAGCAGACAACTCAGCTGACAGACAGAAATCCAACCTTTAAAATTGACGATCGACTTTTCAAACGTCAGAGATTACGTGCGCTGATGAAATGAAAATAAGCTCTTTGACGTCAATATTTGATATTCGAGTAAAGGGGAATAGTGTCATTTTAGTAAAGAGTAAAGGAGAATAGGTTAATATAGGAAGGAGTTAAGGGGAATAGCGTTATTGTAGTATAGAGTAAAGGGGAATAGAGTTAATATAGTAAAGCGTAAAGAGGAATAGCGTTATTAAAGGGGAATAGTGTTATTATAGTAAAGAGTTGAGGAAATAGTGTTATTTTTAGTAAAGAGTATAGGAGAACAGTGGCAATATAGTGTGTTTTGTTTGAGTTATGTAAACTGAGTTGATAGTTGAAATCAAAAGTAGGATTAGAACTGTTTATTAGAGTAATTCATGGTTTCAAATAGTAGGAACAGAGGAGATAAAAGCAGATTATGAGGAGGAAAAGTAATGAAATGGCAAAAAATGTAATGATGAGTTATGGGGTTTCCTAAATACAGGAATGTAAAGGTACACCATGACATGATAGATGCTATGTGACTAATAAATATCATGTCATGTCATGTCATGTCATATATCATATCATATCATATCATATCATATCATATCATATCATATCATATCATATCATATCATATCATATCATATCATATCATATCATATCATATCATATCATATCATATCATATCATATCATATCATATCATATCATATCATATCATATCATATCATATCATATCATATATCATATCATATCATATCACTTGACATTCGTTAATTTGTCGTGTTTATTTGCAGCAGGAGTTTACATAAAATTAGCAAGGGAGATAGGACAAAGCGAAAGACATTTCACTAAGTCTTATTTGACAGCTTGTTAATAAATACTTTTGTAAATTTGTATCCCGAACGTAGTAGAGGAAGCTTTCTTTATAGTTTGCAGCGATAACGAAGGAAAATATTATGTACTTGACTAGGTAGGATATTTGTTTTATCAAAGTGAATACCTATAGACCTATGGGACAAAGTGAAAAGGTCTAAATGAAGGCATAATTTCAGAATATATGTGGATTAAAATTATGCGAAATGGATTTCATAGAACGAACTTGCTAGACCAGTTTGTCTGTATTTTTTACATTTTAAATACTGTAGTAGGCCTATTTTTATTTTTTTTTCTCGGGAGAAATTTTCCCAATTTAGCAATGATATCTTTTACGTTAAATATACGCAAAATGTTAAAAATATACTTTTAGGCACAAACTATAGGCACAAACATAGTTTGTAGGCAATTATAGGACTTCATGGTTAGGTGTTTTAAGTCCTACAGAATTTTAACAGGGGAATTCTGTGTACACTGACGTTCAAAGATATTTGACCCTACTAATCGATAGTGATCTATAATTTGTTGGTGGAGGGTGGATTCTTTAGTTATTACTTCTATGAATAGATGGCGAAGATAATAGTCACTGTTGTCAATCGTAGATAAATATACTCCTGTTATAGAATTACATTTTTCATACAATCTACTGATCGTAAAACAACACTGAGTTTTGTTTGAAACCACTTATATTGTCTATTATAAGAATAATTTGTGCTTAATCTACATAATCATTTTCCCTGACACATTTTTAACGGCTCTCAGTAATGATGCCATTTATTGAGAACTAGCGTAAGTCTTTCAAATTTTGTCAGTTTTTAATATCTTTGATTCTGACATCCCGTGGTTGGAAAGTTCGCTTACACCAGATGTCTCAATAGGGCCTTCTCGGAGCACTACCTCCTCTTTCTCTTTTTTAATGTAAGAGTGGAACAAGATGCGGGACCAGTTCGTGTATCTCCGGATGACGTCATTGACCGCGACGTTTGAATAAACATCTGCAACCGCTACGATTTTGTGTCCATCTCCGAAGAAAGAATGTCCTTATTACCGAAATCGTATGAAGAAATAAAAGCTTTCTTAGGGAAAGCGAAATTGTGGGAGTCGCAAGTTTCAGTGGGTAACTGTTACCACTTTATTAATCTAAAATTTATTGTTACCTAATTTGAATCAAGACCAGTGTAACAAATATAATGAAGTACTGAAGGACTTGAGAAAAGAATTTGAGACCAGACTTAAGATTTGAATAGTTCTAATTTAAAATAATTGTTTATGAATTTCTAAGATGTTTTAGTTATTTTTAATTATTGAAAACATTACGAAACATATTATTTAACTGTTATTGTAATGAATATATTAATATTGGCATATCATAAGAATACGTACTTTAACAACCAACAAGTTTAATAATTGTAATTTAATTATTATTATTTAATTGAATTTTATTTTATTAAATGTAGTATAAACTTAAAAGAAAAGAAAGACACCAAAAACTATTTACTAGAAATGAAGCATTGTTGTTGTTTAGTCAACTGTCCGAAGGCACGTCTGAACCTCACAAGTGATACCAACAAGGCGCCACTTATGAAGTAACTAGGCCAGGAGATAATGGGGTAGGAGGCCAGTTCCTTGTGCTTAAATAATTACGTAACATGTATAGTTCTTCATGCTTCAGATGTCTTCTTTTTACTTACTGATATATAATTAGAAAATAAATTTGGCATTTCTCCCGCGACAGTTACACTTAGCTCGCTCATGCTTGTAACATGAATCAACGATCGGCTATCTTCGGGTACTGCGCTTATCTCTTCAGCCGACTACGCTATCTACATTTGCTCTCTGTAACAACTTTTATGCGTTGGCCTTGAGACGCCTGGCTTACACGATCAAAAATCATACGTCTGTGTACATGAAACGTAGAGATATCTTAATACCAGCCGTCTAGGATATAGAAAACAAACTAGGTAAGGATCTAGAAATCCATTCTCTAAATACTGTATAAAACTGAATGCACAATGTCTATAAAAATCGTACATTCCGGTCCCATATCATGGGGAATCTTTGTTTTTATGTGACCTACAAATTCGTGTACTGGATATTATCTCATTGAAACTGAAACTATTATCCCTACTTGAATTGTGTTTATAATCTATAAAAACCAAACCTATTATATCATAAACGTTAGGTTTTGTTCCACAATTTGAAATGCTATTCTGTGAAATTGGGATCCGGTTTTATTAGTACTCTTGTTTGAACGACGTGACAATAGGTTATTGTAGCAAGTAAAATGATTTAAAATGAGAGGTTATTTTCCAATTGTTAGCAAATTACAATTCACATCTGTCGGTTTAAGCTATTGTATAAATGGTGGGAGTGGAGGGATGAGAGACGCCAGAGGGGTTCGCCTCAGTCGTCGTATTGAGCTTTAATTTGCAGTCAATCGGTCAGAAACGGCACTCACTTGTAACTGTGCTATTAACTGATGGGAAGCATAATTGCAGTGCAGTGTCCGAGGCAATGGAAAGCAAAGTGCGGTCACGCACTCGTTTTTTAATTTTTATCTGCTTGAGCCTCCTTCTCGTAATTACAAATTAGTCGGAAATTAACCTTTCCATTCGCTGTCTCCTTCAATCTGCTCTGCGCATTACTTTCCCTCCCATCCGCAGTAATCCTCTTTGCCTCTCTTTGTATGTCTTATCGTTGTCTGTCAAAGGAATCTCTGAATGGAAGGAAATTTATTCGAAAATTAAAATGCTGCATCTAGCATTTTCAATTTACTTTTGAGGTTAATTTAAAGATAAAACTATCTTCGTAGCCTATGTATAGTATCTGCAAACACTACAACAAAAATATGTAGTTTGGACATAACCTTAATTTGAAGTACACGTGTACCAGTAGCCTACTCAATAAGTTACAATTTTGTTTAAATGAACTTCAGGATTAAAATGTAATTGAAATATTTATTATTATTATTACTATTATTATTATTATTATTATTATTATTATTATTACTATTCTCGTCATTTGCTTATATTTACAATACTACTTATATGATTACAGTCTTCATTTATATGATTCATTAATCCATTTGTAATTCATTTTATTTAATTGCCATTATTTTAATTATCTCACTGTACTAATTTTAATAATTATTTATATGTATTATTTGTATTTTGGTATATATTCAATTGTCATTACTGTTTATTTGTATTTGTTTGTAAATTTCCTAATTATTTGTATGCACATTTGTTATTCCTTGTACAATGTATGTCTTCTGCTGAAATGAATAATTTCGAGGGAAAAATTATTCCGGGACCTTCGGTTTAACGTACCAACGCTCTACCAACTGAGCTACCCGGGAACTGAACTCTTATTGGCCCTAGGCTGATGTACAGCACAATAAATATTAGTAAATAAATAAATAAATAAAATTATTGTTATTATTATTATTATTATTATTATTATTATTATTATTATTATTTCGGTTGAGACAAGTTTTATATGATATTTTTATTGAATTTGGTATTCCCAAGACACTATTTCGATTAATTAAAATGCGTTTCAGTGAAACGTACAGCAGAGCCCGTATAGGTCAGTTTCTGTTAGATGCGTTTCCAAATCACTATGGGCTAAAGCAAGGAGATGCACTTTCACCTTTACTTTTTAACTTTGCTCTAGAGTATGCCATTAGGAAAGTCCAGGATAACAGATAGGGTATGGAATTGAACGGGTTACATCAGCTGTGTGTCTATGCAGATGACGTGAATATGTTAGGAGAAAATCCACAAACGATTAGGGAAAATACGGGAATTTTACTTGAAGCAAGTAAAGAGGTAGGTTTGGAAGTAAATCCCGAAAAGACAAAGTATATGATTATGTCTCGTGACCAGAATATTGTACGAAATGGAAATATAAAAATTGGAAATGTATCCTTTAAAGAGGTGGAAAAATTCAAATACCTGGGAGCAACAGTAACAAATATAAATGATACTCGGGAGGAAATTAAACACATAATAAATATGGGGAATGCCTGTTATTATTCGGTTGAAAAGCTTTTATCATCCATTCTGCTGTCAAAAATCTTAAAGTTAGAATTTATAAAACAGTTATATTACCGGTTGCTCTGTATGGTTGTGAGACTTGGACTCTCACTTTGAGAGAGGAACATAGGTTAAGGGTGTTTGAGAATAAGGTGCTTAGGAAAATATTTGGGGCTAAGAGGGATGAAGTTACAGGAGAATGGAGAAAGTTACACAATGCAGAACTTCACGCATTGTATTCTTCACCTGACATAATTAGGAACATTAAATCCAGACGTTTGAGATGGGCAGGGCATGTAGCACGTATGGGCGAATCCAGAAATGCATATAGAGTGTTAGTTGGGAGGCCGAGACGTAGATGGGACTATAATATTAAAATAGATTTGAGGGAGGTGGAATATGATAGAGACTGGATTAATCTTGCTCAGGACAGGGGCCAATGGCGGGCTTATGTGAGGGCGGCAATGAACCTCTGGGTTCCTTAAAAGCCAGTAAGTAAGTATTATTATTATCATTATTATTATTATTATTCACAATTACAAATTGTAACTAAAATACATAAAATGGTCATACAATCTGCACGAAGAAAATATGTTTGGTAGAGAAAAATCAAGATCTATAAACTCACACTATAGCTATATCTGTCTACTTTACTTACAAGGAATGTTCAAATTATAAAGCATTTTCACAGTGATTATTCCCCATAAGTTCCATTAGAAATAAGAAACCGTCTTATAAATTTCTACATCAGGAAATTGCCTAGTTTTCGAGATATGATTTTTTTTTTTTTAATCTTAACTCCAGAGCTATAATAACTAATGCAAACAGTGCTAAGTATTAGACATATGAGACAATAAATCTCATCTAGCTGCGTACAGTACTGTCAAAATCTCCAAAAATAATGTAAGTTTTGAAAATCACATACTAGATACATAATATTCATGAAACTGACTATATAATAGTCTATGAATAAATGATAAGGATATGTAAGAAGATCTGAAATTACTCAATGTACTGATCACAGTAGTAGAAATCGTTGTAAAAATTTTCAAAACACAGTGAAACTTTGCACCATGAATATTTCAGAAAAATAAGTTTCTCACATTCAGCTTTAGAGGAGTTCTGTACAACAACGTGAAAACAGAATTCTACAAGAGGGACGAATTTATCGGGTTTGTTGTCAAGGTACCCGGCTTTATTTGTTTTTATTTTTTTCGTTGTTGGTAACTCTATAGCATCTACTAGATGCTTTACGGTTGTGCTAACAGATGGAGTTACTTGTCAACAATGTGACGGTGAAACGTGTGTTCAGGTTACTGCCCAGCGACAGTCCTGATGTATTTTTATATTTGTGATGATTGGTTAATTAATATTAACCCGGCACACTCACAATCACACTCACATTCACATTAATACAAATTTCCAGACTCTAGACATCCAGGGAATTCTTCTTCTTCAAGAAAAATTCACCGAGCGCCGAGCCCGGGAATCGAACCCGGGACCTCCTGATTTGGAAGCCAGCATGCTGACCAACAGACCACGGAGGCAGTTAACCCGGCTTTATGCCAGCCATATTTAAACATGTTTACATATCTAGGAGATGAAAACTGATTATGTTTTAAGGACTGCAATTTTATCACATTATCTCTCTGTTGCAATATAATATTCGTGCCAAGTAACAAAATAGTATCAGAGAATTTATGAATGAAATTTTTCCAAGGCCTAAAGCCATCAACTTCAAGGGCCATATTCATAGACATTCTTAGCGCGAGCTTCCGGTGGATGATCAGCGAACTAACGTTTTTCGTATTCATAAACCAATGTTAGCGATATGATATGATATGGATCCTGTACAAGTAATCAGTCGAGACTAAACAATGGGAGTTGTGTGTTTTGGAATAAATTGTTAACATTTTCACTGTTTTACCTTCTGGAGTTATTCTTTCCATACCCTGTCTACCTCAGTAACTGGTCAATCAGTCTACCAAAAGAATGCTATGATCACTAACAGATGGAAAGTATACTTCTTGAAACCTCTTGAAGAGGTGAGTTTTCATAAGCTTTCCAGATTTTTAGGGCAATGCATAAACATTTTGGGCCAGAAACATTTTGTTCTTCACGATGGCAATGGAGATATGAAACTTATACAAGTGTCAAGCGATTATTTCGAAAAGTCATCTCGAAAGCTATGCCTTTTTCGGATGTACAAATTTATAGGGATATTTCTTATTTCAAATGGAACGTATGGGAGAACAATCGTTGTGAAAATCCATTATCACTTGGTGAGCCTTTCTTGTTAGTCTGTTCAATATATTTTATAATCTATATATAATTAATTTAGCTTTATAGGTCAGAAATTATTTTTTTTAAATTAGCTTAAGGCTTCAAATGTAATTGAAATATTTATTATTATTAATAATTATAAATTGCATCTGAAATACATAAACTGGTCATATAGCCTGCACGAAGAAAATATGTTTGGCAGAGAAAAATCAAGATTTGCTTTCAAAACACGACACTCATTTAATACGACTAATTTGAGAACGTGATTTTCGATCTGCCCTGTGTTCATGGACACTTACAGTAGAACATGAAAATGTGTGTGATATAGCTGACGCCAGGGTTTTTGGCGCATTTCCTTGAGTAAAATGCACAGTCTGCCAGCATCTATTGATGTGTAGCTGAAAATGTTACCACCTCCTATACACGTCACTTCAGCATTCTGCCAACCACCGTTGTCAGTCTTGCTGCCCAGAGTGCGGCAAAAGTAAGATACTCGCACTTAACTTTCCTTCGGTGTGTCCTTGAGGACAGTGTCCAGTCAGCGAGTTTCTGTTGCCACTGCAGCTGAGAACGGTACCTCCTCCTAAATACGCGTCACATCAACAATCTACCAATCACAAGTGCCAGCTTTATTGCCTATAAATTGCTACAAAAGTTAGATACTCGCACTTAAGTTTCCCATTACAAAATCGGTGGCGCACACTATAATAACTTAAACTTAATAATCACTTTCATACAAGTGACATGTTTATATTGAAAAGAATTTTGTAGTTTCAAAATTATTCCAACACAAATAGCTACATATTAAATGTCCTAGCCATTCTATGCTGCATCACAGGCAAGGAGAAAAGAATGTGTCTTAAGGGACTGCTATAAAAGGAACATACTTTAGCCAACTTAAAATTCGCAGTCATTATGATCCCTTTTTACAGAACACAATGCCAGGCTCCGAGAGATGCAGCCACGCCTTTCAGTCGATGCATTTTAGTGCGAGAGTGAGCAGAAACAAGAACTTTAAGCTCTTGAAGCGAACGATAAAGACTATTCAAGTTGGTTGCTATGACACAAACACATCTCATTAAAAGGCGAACCACATTCACGCAGGGTCTAGGGGTAAGGGAGGAAAGCACTCTGATGTCAAATGCGTGCTTCATAGCTCCATGACCCGCGTGTTTGAAACAGCACGCTCAGATAATGAAGAAGAAAACTGCTATCAAGACAGACAGATTAGACAGATAGACACAGAGAAATGAACAGAGGCAAGCAGGCAGACACACACAGAGAAACGAAAGGACTGTCTCAGGGAAACACACAGACAAGCAGAGAATCAGACTCATTGTTAAGACAGAGTCAGTCACAGTGGTGAACAGACGGATAGAGAATGCCAGAAAAGAAAAGAGGCAAACACAGAAAGCAGATATGGAGATAGACATCAGAGGTCTGCATCGGACGTTTTCGCTCGAGCGCCAAGTAGTTCATAGCATAATCCGATAGGTAGCGCACATGCATGATGGGTAAAATTGTCACGAGCGATAAATCCTCGAACGGTATAAGCCGAGCGTTAGACATTCATTCTTGTTACAGTGATGAACTGTGTAGTAATATAATAGATGTTTATCATTTCAAAACTTTGCAGTGTTTAACTAACCTCTCCATAGTACAACTACAAAACTTGCTTTAAAATGTAGTATAAAAAATGTAGTATAAATAATTGTTTTTTTTTTCCCACACAGGAGTCATTTTGTTTTTGCCACATCTGATAGATGTTATTGGATGTAAATATAATTATTATAAACGGAGAACACAATCACGATAATGCAAGAACTGTATCAAGTTTTCTAGTAGTAATAATAATAATAATAATAACAATAATAATAATAATAATAATAATAATCTCTAACAATTAGTGTATCAATCTTTGCGTCTATAACAGTTGTGCAGCATGATTATTCGTTTTATTATATTTTCTGTGACGTTATCTCTGTACTAATATTGTTATTAATCTACTGCTATATCAATAATATTTTGTAAAACGTTTCTACATTGTCGCAGTTTATAGGCGGATCACTATGTATGGACCTATCATATTATATATGTGGTAAATCAAATATTGAATAATTATTAATTAGCAATAATAACTGTATATCGAAGTTTTTCATACTATTTTATTTATAACTTCATGTTCCTGTTTTGGTACGTTCCATTGACTGTTCCATTAAACGTTTGTCATAAACGTAAAAATGATGCCTTATTTTTACCGTGTGAGCAAAACATATGTGTATCTTATCTGTCGCCTTCCATACAAGATAAGACATGTCGGTGAGATGACCTTGTAGTGTGCTTCTATTTATTACGAGCGTATCACGACCGATCGTATCTCACTCGAGGGTGCGACACTCGACCGAGTTCAAGCGAGCGATTTAACTCCACTGCAGCACTCTGATAGACATACACAAAGAGGAAGGCAAATAAGCAGACAGACATGGACCGGTAATTGTCATACATATAGATGAGAAAGACAGAAACAAAGAGGAAGGTAGGCAGACAAGACTCAGGGAGACAGGTAGACAAAGAAATACAAAGAAGGAAGCAAGCCAACAGACACGAAGAGACAGATATAGTTAGTAGCAAATAGACATAACAAAGGAACGTAGGCAAACAGACAAGAAAACACATACAAAGAGGGATGCTGGCAAACAGACACGATGAGGCAGGAAAGAAAACAAACTCAAAGAGGCAAGTAGACAAAAGCGATGCAGGCAAATAGAAACAAGCAAACAGACACAAAGAGAGGCACAGTGAAAATTGTACAAAGATATAGGCAGGCTAAGGAAATAGACAAAGAGGTCAGGAAAAGAAAAGAGATTAATATTATAGGAGAAAAATTCGCTCCGGCGCCGGAGATCGAACCCGTGTCCTTGCTTCTACGTAGGCTACCAAGCGCTCTCACCAGTAAGCTACGGTGAAGTCCAATCCACAGCACCGGATCGAACCACTCTCCTCCATTGTTTTTTCCTTTGTGGCCTGACTCCAAGTTGGGCATACATGTTGACATTTTTATATTAAGTCAACTGCCATTAGACAAGGAGCGCACTCAGTTGAGTGACTTGGTGGCCGGGAATCCACAGTAATGTGCACAGTAATCGGTACAGTAATATGCACTGTTGCTTGGAGAATCTACGTAAAGATTATTATTTTTTGGTCCTACAGAATATATCTGTTATGATAACAATTAACATTACAGGAGAAAAATTCGCTCCGGCGCCGGGGATCAAACCCGGGTCCTTGGTTCTACGCACCGAGCGCTCTCACCATTGAGCTACGCCGAAGTCCAATCCACAGCACCGGATGTGTAACATGTATTCTGTAGGACCAAAAAATAATAATCCTTACGTAGATTAAGAAAAGAGATATAAAGAGGCGGGAGGGTAATCAGACACAAAGAGGCAGGCAGACAAGTAAACATATACAAAGAGGGACGCAGGCGAAAAGACACAAAGAGGTAAGCAGGCAAGCAGACAAAAAAGAGGGGTACAGACAAACAGAAACAAAGAGGCAGGCAGGCAGGAAACAAACACAAAGAGAGACGTAGGCAAACAGGTAGAAAGAGGCAGGAAGGCAAATAGACACAAAGAGGCAAACAGACAAGTAAACAGACACAAAGAGGGACATAGGCAAACAAACACAAAAATACAGGCAGGCAAAGAGGCAAATAAAGAGACACTGGCAAATAAAGGGGCACAGGTAAATAAAGATGCACAGGCAAAGAGACACAAAGAAGCAAGCAGGCAAGCAAACAGACAAAAAGAGGGACGCAGGCAAATACGAGTAGAAACAAAGATGCAGGCAGAAAAGCAAACAGACACGAAGAGGGACGCAGGCAAATAGATACGAAAATGCAAGAAGGCAAACAAACAAAAAGTGATAGGTAGGCAAGTAGACACAAAAGGGACGCAAACAAACAGAAGGAGGCAGACAAGTAAACAAATGCAAAGAGACAGAGAGGCAAACAGACCTTCAATTTTAGGCACGACAGTAGCTTTAAATCTTCTCACCAAAACATGACTAACAGAAATTATCTCCCATTAATTGCACTGTCTTATCCTCTCTGGAAATACAGCACATACAAACCCAACACACGACTTTCTTAGTATCAGAGTATATGTAACGTCCTCTACCACCTAAGAAATAGAGAATAATTTCTAAGCACACCAACACCAGTCACAATATCCATAATTTTTTTAATGAAAAGAAATTGTAAATGACGCGTTTAAAAACTAAATTTAACTAGGTTATATGCAGGCCTAGACTTAGGAAGGATAACAAAGAACGTTAACGTATTTTAAGAACATCGTTTCAAACAGGTATACCAGCGTACAGGTAATTAAGTATGGACACTTCGCGTCGGCATCTTTGATGTAGCCGGACTGATTTCAATGACCTTCAAGCCAGTTAGAGCATGAGATTCTGCTTTCTCCCTAGAGTTGGCGCTGACATCACACCAGCTAGCAGTCGACACAGCGGAAATATAACACATATAATTAATACATCTAGGTCCATTATGTACTGAAAATAAATTGGATGCATAAAAGAATAAATCCGCCATTAACTGTAATGTGTAGACTCTAGAGCTCCGTTATAATGAGAGTTTAGACGTTGACCCCAACAACAATTAAAATATGTAATGATTTGATAGCACTGAAAATGGAAAAACAGAACTCTTATGAGAAGTGAAACTATATACATATATTATATTATATTATATTATATTATATTATATTATATTATATATTATACTAGTGGCTTGTGCAGCAAATACTGCTGCAAACTAAGTTCGTTAGACGTTCAAATAAAAATTTTTTAGATTTATTTTCAATGAAGAATACTTGTCTTTTTGATAGTTATTTGCTTCCATAATAATGAAACATACTCCCTCTGAATGGATTTTTTTAGGCCAAATACTTTTTCTTGAACCTATCCAACTTCAGTTTTTGAGTTTCAATGCGAAAACGCAAGTATCAATGTCAGGACGATAGCAGTAGCTATTTCAGGTCATTGTGGATTGTAGGCAAAAGTTAAAAAAAGTCAGGTTTGCTAAGCTTTCGAACAATAGCATTTTCGTATAATAGCTGCTGCATGTAGAACTTGAAATGTAGAGCGTAAAATCATTTTATCCTACTAAGAGATCTTTCTGAAATGATCTGGAGACTACAAAATTTTCTAGGCCTCTTATTTTATCAGTAAGTAATACCTTTTTATCTTTCCTTAGGAACTGTAATTTTTGCGCTCTCTCGAGCCAATACTGAAGACAATGACACATATCAATATCTACACTACACCGCCATTAAGTATATGAAAAAGACCCAACCCCACTGGGTTAATAAGTATAAAAATATTTGATTTTTAATAACAATATTATTATCTTACTTAAGGTTTGTAGTTATATATAGCAGCCACTCAGTAAATTATAGAAATGAAGATCTAAATTAAGATATTCTCTACATTTACTTACATAACCACAAAACGTTTCACTTTCATGTAATCATTATAGCATCAATATTATGTACAATTAATGAAAAATAGATGCATCATGATATTAACTATAATAATATTTAATTTCTAATGGTCAAGTTTCGTAGATTTGAATATCCAATACACAGCTGTACTCAGAAAATTATACACTGCAGAATCAGTTTTTAATAACAAATTGAATTGAGCTCTAAATATGTCGGGAGTCTGCAGGTCATGGCCTTCGTTTAATAGCCTATTGTGTATTGTAGTGTGTGTTTTGTTCTGAAATTCAATCAAGTCGGCCGTGATTGAATAAAATTAGTTCTCAAAACGGACAACAGATGGATTTTGGAAAATAGGATAATTATGTAGGAAAATTGACATTTCACTGAAAACTACTACTTTTCCGAAAAACTTTAGGTTCCAAGCTTCAAAATGAGGGGCCATTTATTAAAATCCATTCAGTCGTTTTCCCGTAATTTTCATTACCAGTTCCAGTTATATATATATATATATATATATATATATATATATATAGATTATATTATATTATATACAAATATTAAACGAATTCGACACTTAATTTTATAAAGTTTTATATTATTTTATAATATAATTTATTGTATCTGAAATATAAAAAAAATTATTATTACAACTAGTTAGTCACTGAGAAATAAGGAAAAGCTGTTAATTTGAATTTATTTGAAGCAAAGCATTACTGGATTATGCAATAAGGTAGGCGATGTTTGGATCATGTGCCTCAACTCTATTCTCTATTATTATCTTAGGATATGCTCGATTACACTAGCCTCTAGCGCTTGAAAGTGGAACTAGACGCCGGCGCAAGGAGAAACAAAACACAGGAAAATTCGCTCAGTGTCCATTCTTTACAATCGCTATTCACTGGATATACTACAATAAGTAGCTCAACCCCAATTCCTCTTGTTACTGACTGGCAAGGTTCGCCCTATATTTAAACTCAGCGACGGGAAGTTTCCTTCTGTATGAAAAACAGTGTTTAGTACTAGTAGTAACAAAATCAGTACCAAGTAGGGGCAGCAATATAGGCCTACCCCTCGTCAAGGCAATAATTTCCTAAGTTCAAAGCCTATTTAAATGACATATTATTATTATTATTGTTATTATTATTATTATTATTATTATTATTATTATTATTATTATTATTATTATTAATGTTGTTGTAGGATTGTTATTCACAACTTATTTCATTTCGTTTATTACAGATACTTTAATCTTACAGCAAATTGTATTTATTTATCCTAAATCCATTATCCTAATTCCTGTATAGATTCATAAGGATTTCCTCAAATCCCCTCTAACTTTTTTCTGGGTCGGATAAAAATTTATCATTTCAATCCAACAGAATACGAGAAGCAGCCAATAATTTCAGACGAAGCTTTTTATTTTTATTCGTGTCTTCATTGTTTAATTTCATAATCTGCACTTTTACAGATCTTGTTTTTATTTTGGCTGATTTTCCTCACAGGTTTAATTCTACTTCAGAGGAGTAAGTACCGAAGATATTAAAAATAATAGCATTTCATTCAATGAACCCCTTCGAACTTAACACCAGAAAATACAGCGATGGGTTCGCTTAGTGAATTCCATTGAAGCGAGTTTCGTTTCAGAACACGTCCGCAGTTCTTAAAGCTGGCACGACGTTCGCCCTTTCCTCCCTCCACCCCCCCCAAGTGCTCTTAACCACCAGATTAAAGATCCAATTCACGTCTGCATTTTATTAATTGAAATTGTTACAGACAACACGAAAACAGAGAAGTGTTTTTTTTTTTCTAATTTCCGCCTGTCACTCCAACAAAAGGAATGCAGTTTTAAAATCTGTCGTTTTGAAAGACCTTTATTTTTTATACATTTTTTTTTTCCGCAACCGTGAATCACAAATAATTTTTGATGTGAAAGGATCAAATGAATTAAACATACGCACATATCCCACATTTCTATGATATGATTAAAGAATTCATTGATCTAGAACAATAGTCATTCTGTTGTGCCATTCCAGTAACGGCCAGCTGCACTCAAATGATTACAAAATGCGACATTTTCATTTAAAATGTAAAATTAAACCATATGTTGAATGTCCTCAGGCCCTACAAATGGAATCATGACGTTCAGTAGACCTACAGAGGGCTTGTATGATTTGTGTTCAAATAGAAATATCTGTAGACCTAACAAAAAGACGAAATAAAAAACGAATTTCGAGGTAACTCGATAAATATCAGTAAGGTTTATATTTTCCTTCCTCATAAATTTTATAAAAAAAAAAGATGTTAATTTATCATGGAATTTATCGTGTACCTTAAATATATGTGAATCGTGTTATACATCTGTAAACAAAGAAAAAAAAAGTCATACGAACTAATTGTCTGATAAGCTTAGTTACAGAATTCCTCATAATGTGAGACGATGAGAATTCTAATGAGGAACGTACATATATTAGTCTTATTTTGGGGATACACTATTGAATCCATGTGCTCCTGCCTTATGTAAGCTACACATTATCCAAAACATTTGAACATGAAATTTCCAGAGCGATGGATTGAGAGGAATGGATCTATTCCATGGCCGGCAAGATCACCCGATCTCACTTTTTGTGATAAGTTATTTGGTTATTCGGTCATCGTATTTGAGACTACTTGTGGCAATCGACTGAGGGGGTACACAGGTGGAATTCAGAACTCTCTTCTCTTCTTCCAGAATTAAAGAGTGCATGGCAAAGACCGGCACGCCTATGCTGTAATTGTATTGGGGAATGTTTTGAACACTTGCTATAATACAAAAAACAAAAGCGATTAACACTTACGTAGTTAGGAACGACATCTTTCAATGATACCTTCTCTCTGACATATCTCTGTAACTAAGCCATATAGACAATTAGTTAATATGATTTTTTTTTTGTTTTCAAATCTATAACACAGTGCAATATTTTAAGGTAGAGAATAACGGGACAGACTATATAAATATTTCGTTCACTGACTATCAGCCCAGAAATTCACGTTGGTAGTGGAATGTTCCTCCATTGGAAATACATTGTTTGTGTAATTATTCTGACAATCATGTGGAGTTCGGAGGAAAATAACACTGATAACACTGCCTTGCATTATCAGCTGTAAAATAGTCAGCTCAATTACAGAATATGTTTTAATTATCATTTCAGTGCTCGCGTTTATAATAACCCCGTTATTGTTCGCGTGTACAATTTTGCCCTTTATTTTAATGTGTTATAATTTTTTGATTACATTCAGTGAAACATTGCTGAATTTGTCTATCAGTCACAATTAATTTATTTTAATGACGCATTCAATGTTTAACAAATTAAAACATGAAATTTATTTAGCCTATGAGAATTTGCTTCTAAAATAAAGTTATGGGTTTACTCGCGTGGGCTACAAATGCAGCCCAAAGAAAAATAATCGCTCTCACTCTGAACATCTGGACAAGTCATAAACTATAACACCATTGATGCATCGTTACAAGTGTGCAGGAAAGATAAACACAAGAAAATGTCGTCGCTTGATTCGCGAAGACGTCATAACACTACTAAAAAGAGTGGGCCACAATAGTAGCCCACGCGAGGAATTAAATGTTATATCTCTACCGGTGACTGACCGTTGAGTTTCAAGTATCTTGGTCGTGGGCGTCAAAGTACTAGAAAAGGAGACACAAAATATCCTGGTTCCCTTCATTCCAGTGCTTCGTCAATGCTTTGCCTAAGTGCAAAATGAAAGTTGAAACATAATTTTTCTCACAGATTAATACAAAATTTTGTGATCTGTCTTTCCTGTCACCGTGAACTGTGACGTTTCACACAGGCAGAGATGTAATACGAGATTTGTAACCATGAGGTTAGCTCTGGTGAGTACGCGATTACAAATATTTCTATGCTGTTTCAGAAAATGGGAACAGATTGCACTGGAAGATATAAATTCCATTATTTATAATAATGTTATAACTGCAAATATAGCTTTGTATTTCTTATGCATATACTCTGTAAGCCTAAGAGTACCACGAGTATAAAAATTAAGAGATCAGTGGTCCAAGGTGTACAAAACAAATTGTCATAGAGTTACACATACGAAGCGTATTCACATCTATGGAGTGATATTATTGTCTCAGACATACGAAAATTATTTTCAGACATATGAAAATTATTTTATTTTACTATAGGTATTCAAAGAAGGCACTGAAAATTCCATGTTGAAATATACTTTGCACATAATGAGAAACCATGACAATTAATACTAAATTATTTCGGCACATACATGTTCGAGATTTTTTATCCCTCGCAACTTAGCTGCTCTAGAATATCATGCTACTTATCTGGGGTCTTTTTGACCCCAAGAATATATTTTATTGTAAATAATTATGACATGTTTACACATTTATGCATATATATATACATACATATATATATATATATATATATATATATATATATATATATATATATATATATATATATATATATATATATAAGGAAATTCATATTCTTTATGACTCCTAGAGTTATCATTACGTTTAAACAATGAATGAATTAATTAATTAAATTATTGTAAGGCTATTTATTCTGCATCTTTGTTCCTATTTTTTCAATTATCGGAAAACATTTTCATTTAGCTTGAAATAAATAGCAAAGAAGGAAATTATTATTGTATCAAATGTCGATTATTATGTATTTATTTATTTATTTGTTTATTTATTTATTTATTCTTATCATCTATTGCAGTAGAAAGTACAAGAACCTTATTTTAGAAATACAAGCAATTACTCTTGAACCTACAAACTTTTACCCATAGCCTACATAGCAGACTATTTATGCTGTGTTTTGGTTTATTTTTAGTAGGTTATTTTACGACGCTTTATCAACATCTATTTTAGGTTATTTAGCGTCTGAATGCGATGAAGGTGATAATGCCGGTGAAATGAGCCCGGAGTCCAACACCGATAGTTATCCAGCATTTACTCATATTGGGTTGAGGGAAAATCCCGGAAAAAACCTCAACCAGGTAACTTGCCCCAACCGGGAATCGAACCCGGTTTTGCGGCCAGACGCGCTAGCCGTTACTCCACAGGTGTGGACCATTTTGGTTTATTTCTATCAATAACTGTTGTAAGTAAAATTTTAAATGCAAAACAAATATAATTACAAAATAAAGACGTGTTCTATAGCTGGGGCCAACCACGACCCCAAGGAATAAATATGAAAAGAATACTCAATATATAATTATGAAATAATAATTTGTTACATGTTTTGCCTACATAAATACATAGCGTGGAAACGAAAATTATATAAAAAAATGAAATTGAATATAACTTGAAAAATATGCGTGACACAGAAAAACTAATTACATATTTGAATTCAGGAGGTAAATTTCCATGTTAATCAAGAATGTTATACCCAGAAAAATTAATTTCAGTCTTTTTCGTAGAACAGTGTTATTAGAGATTATTTAACTTAATGTTTTAATTTAGAACAATATTATCTAAAGAAACATATCAAACTGTCTTATACAAAATAAACTTTAATTCAATTTTGAAATTAAATTAAACAATTGAGTAAGGGACAAACTAGAAATTAGCAACAAAGCTAAAGGATGCGAAAAATTGTCTACAGCTCTACACGAAATAATCCAACGATTTAGATTCTCGAAAAGTCCCCATAACACTTATAGCGTTCCCTCGTTGAATGGCAATACTAATTCTTTGGTGGAGGAAAGCCGTAGAGCGAGAGTCACCGTTAAGTGCTGATAAATACTTGCCGATATCAGAAGTTAACAACTTCGCCTCGGAACACCATGGACCCATAGACTCTACGGCGAAAACGACAAAATTATATCGATCCAGAAGATCGAGATATTTATCGCGTTTAATTGTCACAGCAGATGCAGCGGCTGACCCAGCGAGTTTGGAAGTTTCGGGCAAATAAGAAGAAGCGAAAGTGTTATAACAAGTGGCATCCCATAAAAGTGATTTGCCTTTGGACCATGGTGTTAAAGTTAAGCCATCTGGACGTTTGCCATCGGAAACATTTATGCCATTGGGTTCTAAAATAATAAAATAATAATTTTAATTGTAAAGGAAACTGTCTAAGTTACTGGAACGTTTTGGAGTAAATGAATGTAAATATTGTGACAGCTGCACCGGGGTTCGAACACGTGTCCGACAGGGCGCGCGGCAGACGAAACGCTGGTACGGGGAGCATCTGCATGCTGAGAGGGCAGAGGGGGTGTATTACGGCAACGCGGCGAGGGGAGGTTGCGCGCGCATCTGCTACCTGCCGAGTGAGGATGGAAGCAAACTGTTACGTGTGGAGTGAAGGGGGGACGGACCCTCCCGAATCGTCCAGAAGTCCGTCAAAATGGAGATATCCAGATAATTCGAGAGAGCTATCTCTGGACACCCGTAGAAATTTCTCGTAACTATGGTTTAGTTATAAAAAAAGAAACGCGAGTGAACTTGAGCAGTTTTATTCAGCCAGTCAGTAAGCCAGCGTTGTTACAGTCAGTGAACAGAGCAAGCCAGCCAGTCTTGTGTACCGGAGTTCGACTTGAGTGTGCGTCCGCAACTGTGTCAGCATGCGAAGGCCTGAGTTCGAGTGCAGTGGACCGCAGTTGGAGGGACCTGAGTTCGAGTGCAGCGGATCGTCTCTGAAGGTCTGGGGTTCGAGATTCTGTGAACGCGAGTGACTGAGATAGAAGAACTAGCCAAGACAAAAGAGCTGTGAACTGAGAACTGACAGTTCTGTATTGTAAATAGTGCTTTGTGAATATTAGTTAAGATTAACAGTTCATTGTTGTTCGTAATAGTCCAAGTAAATTGTCATTGTCGTTTGTGGAGTGCAATAACGAACGCTGTGTTGCGGTGCGGAGAGTAAATCCCATTGTTGACGGGAGTGAAATTAAATTGTAGAGAGTGATAATTATTGTTGAGATAATAAAATTACATTGTTGTCTAGTATAAAAAAGTTACAATATTAACAATAAAATGTGGCGTGGGATCAAAAAAGACCCCGGGTAAGTGTCTAGGGTTTAACCACTTTACATTTAATTTCGTGAGAAGGACATTTGTGTCAATCACGATGTACAAACAAATATATTATTCCATTATCAGGAGCTGTGCAGGAGTTCTGTCTGTACCAATGACACTGGAGCCCTAATGCGTTTGAATGTTGATACAAGTGCCGTCTTGTTTTAAGTTGTCAGCGTGTTACGACGGCTGGTGTATAATTCGAGATTGCTATGCAAGGCAACACTTCCTGGTAACATTAATTATTATGCCATACATATCGCAGGTGGGTGGCAAACACCGCACATGAAACAAGCTAATATGTGTATAAACTTCATAGGAAGTGCGTACCTTGTTTACATTCTGCAGCCAACAGAATAGTTAGGCTCCAGCATCATAGGCAATTAAGCCTATTTTCAAAAGGATTTTCCTTTATAAACTCGGACCAAAAACTCATTACGTTCTCTGCATTAACCATCTTCTTTACTTTCTCTCAAACGAGATATTAATTTCTTTGTACTCCTATCTAACTTTTGTATCACGGTTTTCAGTACATCGAACAATAAGCAAAAGATACCTGGAGAAAAATAAAGAAGTATATATAGTATTTGTGGACCTATAAAAGGCGTTTGACAGAGTCGATTGGAACAAACTGATAGGGATCCTGAAGAAAATAGATGTGGATTGGAAAGAGAGGCTTAGTATTCCAGCTACCTAAAGACTGAAGTTAAAGACACATTGGGTATGTAGTACTCCGAACATAGATAATACAACTGATAAGACTATAAACAAACACGTCGTCGCTGCGTGTTCGTGGAGTACAGTCAACTCCCGACATTCTGAATCTATACTAGTAAACACATGCTTCAGCCGTGACGTTCATTTTAGTCGCGATTTTTGCAGTGAATACAGTAATAACGTGCATTCGTAAGTTACGGAACTTGAACATATGCGGATGTCACTTGAAATGATTTTATATTGCACGAAATTCTTTGAAAAGCACATGACGTTATTGGTGCATGATGTAGTATAAGATATTCCTCGTCTGATATTTTTTCATGTTTCATTAGGATATTGCATGTCGTTCATCATTGGAAACCCACTAATTTTATATGTACTTTTCTAGAAATTTCCTAAAATGTAGATTATTTAATTCATTAATTGGAATGTTGGCACTGAACAACATGGCAGGCTACACAAATCCATGCTAAACGTCGAGTTAATATCTTCATAACTTTGAGATTTTAATGGCACTGGTTCTTTTTGATTACGTTCAACACACTTTTTGTGCCTTTTGGTATTGCAGTGTCTTTCAGTGCACTGTTTTTGTCACTTACACGTTTATTTCACACAATTTATATGCAATGTTGTATATAATGATAGTGAAAATATTAGTTCAAATATCCTCAAGTATGCCCTGCAATATTACACGCTAGAGCGTCTTACCTAAGGCATTTTACCTCTGCAATGAACCGTCAATCAGCCACAGAGATGTAGTTATTTCAATAATACGACTAGTAAGAGCAGTGATCGATAAAACTACTCACTATGACTACGTCCCGATTTTTATTTTCTAGAGGAAGAGAGCAGAGGATGCGTAACTATTTTGTATAGGAATGTAGTTGCACCTGCGCTGTGACGTCACATATACTTCGAATCAGGAAATTTCATTCCAGTTTATAGGTAGTTGGAATACGAAGCCTACTGATCAGTAACATTTATATGAAACAACGAGTCACAGTCAGGATAGGAGAAGAAATGTCAGAAGGAAATGAAATAGGGAGAGGAGAACGACAATTATTAAGATCATGGTTAATTAGAAAATTAGGCTGAAAATCTGCATAGTTTGACTAGAGCGTTGTCGCTGGCTCACCTACTAAAACACACACACGCACCCTGTCTGAATAGAAGCGTTCCGTCCCTTAGTAACCACAAAGTTTTGTCAGACTTACTAATGGCAGAAAATAACGATACGTTTTAATCTTAATTTATTTTCAAGAAAACCGTTCATTTTATTGAAAAACTTCAGAGTTAAATTAGCTCTTTCAGTTTTTATAATCATAGGAGTACAAATAAGAATCGGGGGATAATCCTTATCGAGTGAAACAGTGTTCACATTTAGGAGAAAATAACTTTTTTAGAAAAGTATTAATTTGGGAGTAATATGGTGATAATATTTTTTTTGTACTCTATCCAAGGAATAAGCGTTAAAATGTGGAAAGTTATATTACTTCCACCCTCTATAAATGTCACTTAATAATGTTATAATTAATAATAATAATAATAATAATAATAATAATAATAATACTTACTTACTGGCTTTATGGAACCCGGAGGTTCATTGCCGCCCTCAAATAAGCCCGCCATTGGTCCCTATCTTGAGCAAGATTAATCCAGTCTCTATCATCATATCCCACCTCCCCCAAATCCATTTTAATATTATCTTCCCATCTATGTCTCGGCCTCCCCAAAGGTCTTTTTCCCTCCGGCCTCCCAACTAACACTCTATATGCATTTCTGGATTCGCCCATACGTGCTACATGCCCTGCCCATCTCAAACGTCTGAATTTAATTTTCCTAATTATGCCAGGTGAAGAATATAATGAGTGCAGTTCTGTGATGTGTAACTTTCTCCATTCTCCTGTAGCTTCATCAATAATAATAATAATAATAATAATAATAATAATAATAATAATAATAATAATAATAATAATACAAAATTCTATACCTATTTTTCGCGCCTCAGCATTTCGAAAGAGTATTTTATAAATATGTGGAAGTGTACACTTGTCGAATTATTATTTTCGATTTCAATTTTGATTTCAAAGTAATTTCTTCCCATACATAGGCACTTATTTGCTTTGAAGATACATATTATCTATACTCTAACCACGACGTAAATACCAGATCACTTATCTGTGGCACGCTAAATATACCTCTTCATAGAACATCTTGTTATTCCTCATCTTTTACAATATCCACCTCGCGTCAATGGAATTCCTTGTCACAAAGTATTAGGGGCTGCAAGACAACAAACACCTTTAAGAACAGCTTAAAAGATAACCTTATTAGCATTTCACTCCAATCATACTGATTTAAAATATTACTGACTACACTGTTGCTTTTTTTCTTTAGACATCATCCTGATTGTGCTGCATTTTCAAAATTGTCTCATAATAATCTCTTTCTATTATCTAATATAATTTGAAATATATTAACATTCTATGCATTTTAGTTTAATTCTGCTACCCAGTTTATTTCAGTGTTTAATTAATAGTTCATAGTATTTTGTTGTTTAATTCGTAAATAACTCTTGTATACATGTAACTCTCATCTAAATCAATTTGTTGAATTCTTTGTAAGTTCATGCATATGTATATACACTTTTTGCTGGTTGTGTGGAAGAGAAGGCCTTACGGCCTTAACTCTGCCAGCTAAAATAAATCATTATTATTATTATTATTATTATTATTATTATTATTATTATTATTATTATCATCATCATACTGTGATTCCGAAAATGTAATTTAGTATGTGTTCCTTTTCCTGTACTTCATCAAAATTACATTAGGCCTACTTGTGCATAAAATTATTTTTAAAAGTATATCTTCAAATAATGCCGTATATTGTTATCAAAATTGATTATCTTTACTAACCACAGCCTTCACGTATCTCTTTATTGGTATAAACTAGTATGAAAATATTTCTTCCGAATATTTTATATATGATTTGGAATTTCTGTGCACGATTATCAACGTTAAATTGGTTTGTGTCTCTTTTTAAGGATCTTTCGTAATTTTCATATTCTTCGAATATAATGAAAGAACCTCAACATTATATTAAAATAAAGTACTAAATATGACATATCGTTCCAGTGTACCCGCTATGATGTTACCAAAAGTAAAAGTGAAATATTGTGGCTCAACCATGTGAACTGGGACCTCGTTGAACACCTTTGAAGCTCTATCTCGACATTAATTAACTTTTATACAAAGACAGTTCAACACAAGATTACAACGGGACCATAAATTTAATGAAAATCCCAAAATTTTCAAACAATGTGGAAGCCAATTATGGTTTTTTGAAGGGAAACAACTCTAATCTGTTTCATACGATACAAATGTAACTTTAAAACTTTCCTAGGTGCTGTTTTATTATTAGTCTGAATTGTAGAAACATTACAATGAAATTATATGAATATATTATAGTTGTCTACATCAGTTACAGAATTAATCATGAATATACCAAACCAGACAAAAGTACGTCGTAATAATTATAATAAGTTTACATATCTGCTGTTACCAATGTGTTCAATTTCTAGCATCCAGTAAATAAAAGTAATTTAACTTAAGCAATTTCTGTACTTACTGCATTTTAATAACTTCATGAACTCAAATTTTGTCAAAAAAATAAAAACAAAAACAAAAAATACGTTTCCAATTTTTAATTGAAACTAATTGTCTGAAACTTTCTGCGTAGCTAATAATAGACATCAGGGCTGGGCACCGGGAGCGATTCCAAACTCTAAACGGGGATGTTTAATGTTCATCCGTCACGGAATCAACGCTGCGCGGGAAGAAAGGGGTTGAAGAGAAGTCATATGGCTCCCAGTGAGAGAGTAGAATTTGTTTTTGATGCCCAGCCCTGATAAATATAAAACGTCGTATAAATTTTTGACGTGTAATATCTAGATACAAACTACATTAATACAAGGAAATTAAAGAATTTTGTAAAATGAAATTTCGACTTCGGTTGTCACAAAAATGCTTACGTACGTCGTATCCAATAAAATGACAATGGTGACGAGTCCATTCCTATACACAAAAGGGGTTCGCTTACAGTTTTTTACCAAACGTTTAAGGACATCCCTTAAAAATTCATGTTTCTCTTTTTTCGATAATACTGAATCTACCATTGAATTTTTTTGTATAACTATACATTGCCAAATATGAATGAAAGCAATTCCAAACATTAACAGTTCCATAAAAGACGGAAAAGCGTGAGAAGTTTTCACTGGCTACTTACAAACATTTGACATACGATACAGCTCAAAAAATCCCCAGGTATGTTACAGCATCTCACTTCATTGATGGTGTTGTTCGTTTTACCTTTAGATTCATAAAGGGTAATGAACTGCCAAGTTTTTCATCTGAGAAAGCATACAGAACCAAAAGTCCTTTGAATTGAAGAAAGTGGAAGATGTAGCTGAAATCATCCGCTATATAGGCCTACCTTTTGATTATCAATAGTTTTATCATAACATTATTCATTGGCCACAAAAAGCTGTAGATCATTCAGATGCTAGAGTGTGTAATCATAGTAGAATTAACTTTAATCGTTCACAGAAAGGGGAGAATACTGCTCTAAGGTATTGGTGTAATTAGTTATCTGCAATATTTTCCATTAAGGTAGTATTAGCACCAAAATGTTGACTCAATTATTAGAATATAAGGACAGAATTGTAATTGATTGGAAAAAAGAAAAAAAAAGTGTCCACCATGCAAAAGTTGCGCCGAAAGTCATACCATGATCGAACAAAGCAACTTGAAATCAGATTTAAATTCCCCTCAAGTAGACGAACAGACTTACAATTGACTACAAATTCGTCAGAGCGATGATTTTTAAGTTATAAAGTTTTTTCAAGATATGTCGAAACAAGGTTAGAGGGACATATTTTCTTTTTCCAGTCAGTGATTCATTTAATACATATTTCTACAGAATACTCCTTGAAAACTGTGTTATAATTTATTGGATAACTTTTAAATCTTAATTTCTCACCGAGTACTTACACTCCATTGCCCACTAACTAGTGAAAACTTAAATATCCAATGATCAAACACGTAAAGGTGACTGTTGGCGTCAACATATTCCCATTCAGAATTATCACTGCTGTTTCTTTTTGTAGTTATTTACCTAAGGAGGACGAATATTTTGTCTTTTTTTCGATACAAAATAGGTACAGAATGTGTAATGAGAAATTCAATAAAGCAAAAGTATTCAACAAAAACCCCATTTCTACAATTTAATCACTGCACTGCTACAATGTTTAAGACTTCTTTCAGCGATTTATCAAAAACTTTCTGGCAATATAATTTTCAATCTACGGGATGGCAGTTAATTGCTACAACTTTCTAGTCCGCGGAAACTCTGTTTTAAAAAGACGATAAATTGAAATAGCACAGACAGAAATTACCACCGAATCGTTATACATTAAGACATCATAACTTACGAGTCAAAAAGGGAGAAAAACCTCTGTATATAATCTCCATACTTAAGAAGTGTTACGCTCATAAATATCAAGGAACATTGCGCAATTTTTTCCGCTCTCCTAGTGAATATCCAGAACGAGACTTAATAGCATTCTGCAGTAAAGGAAGAGCTATACGGCAGATTTGTAACAAATTAATGGGAACGGTATGAGTAATTTTGTTTTTAAATTTAACTTTTATATTATTTCTGACTCATAAAATTAACTGAAGAAAATGAAGCCGAAGTGAGTAAAAGTTAAAGAAATATTTCATGGCACCGAATATTACACAACGGATTCATTTTTTCTTCATGAAAGAGATAGAATTTACTATTCTACTTTTTACAGATGGCGAAACCATTATGTTCGGATCGGAAAATTAATTAATTGCACGGATAACCGACAGTTAACAAAATCCATGCTTCTTTCCCATTCAAGTTTGCTAGATTCTCTAGTCAGGAATCTAGGACAGATGATGATACTGCGTATTTTAATGTGACTACACATTTGAATTGATTCAACTTGTAATACAACTAATATTATTAGTTTTATGTACTTAGTTCAACTAAAGTTATAGAACCTACAAAATTTTTAACTGTGTTTTATTTTTGCTGGGTCATTACCCTTTGAATTATTGATCATATCCGAAGAAAAAAAATAACATTACAGCCTGATCTATATAGAAAAAGTGCTCGTTACAATGTTTAAATCCATCTTTACTTACTTACTTACTTATAAATGGCTTTTAAGGAACCTGGAAGTTCATTGCCGCCCTCACACAATCCCGACATCGGTCCCTGTCCTGAGCAAGATTAATCCAGTCCCTACCATCATATCCCAACTCCGTCAAATCTATTTTAATATTAACCTCCCATCTACGCCTTGGCCTATTAAAGGTCTTTTCCCTTCAGGTCTTCCAACTAATACTCTATGTGCATATACAGATTCGCCGTTACATGCCCTGCCCATCTCAAACGACTGGAATTAATGTTCCACGTTATGTTAGATGAAGAATACAATGCGTGCAGTTCTGCGTTGTGTAACTTTCTCCATTCTCTTATAACTTCATCTCTTTTAGCCTCAAATATTTTCCTAAGCACCTTATTCTAGAACACCCTTAACCTAATAGCGTGTAAGAGGGCCTTAGACTAGAAATGTTTAGTTTAAATGTAGTTCTGTTTATAAGTATGCATAAGAATGCAATTATTTGACTTATTTGAACTGTTGTATCAGTGAAGCGAGGTGAGTCAGTGAAGTTATGGTTTTACAGTGCAGTGAACAGTTCCGATCAGTGATAATTTATAGCGTCAATGAAATGTGTTCTATAGTGTCAGTGAAATGTGTTACAGAGTGTCAGTGAAATGCGTCATAGTGCCACTACAGGGAATGAGATGAGAGTAAAGTGAAAGACTATTGAAAATTATGTAGGACCTATACATAATTATGTAGGTTGTGTTGTAAAATTAGGTGTTTTATTTTATGTTTTATTATTATTGTGTTAAATTGTATTGTGTATTCTTATTCTATTGTGTGTAAAATTGTATATGTGTTGTAAATTTTATTATGTATTGTAAATTTTATTGTGTATTGCTTATCATTTTAACTGTGTATTGTTAATATTGTATATACCACTGCCACCGGGTGCTTGCCCACTTGCAGTGTAAATAAATACATACAATACATACATACCTCTATTCCTCTCTCAAAGTGAGAGTCCAAAATTTCATAATCATACAGAACAAGTAATGTAACTATTTTAAAAATTCTAACTTCAGAATATAAAGTATATACATGCTTTCACGTGTTAATTAACTAGTCAACAAGGTAACTTAGTTAATTAACACGTGAAAACAGAATTTACTTTATATTCCGAAGTGATATAGTGTTAAAAGTTGTGTAATCAAAAAGTATAGCCTATATCTAACTTTCACCTTTTTCGAAAGTAGAGTGGATGATAAAAGCTTCTCAACCGAATAATAGCAGATATTTCCCATATTTATCTGCGTTTAATTTCCTCTCGAGTGTCAACTATATTTCTTTCGTCGGGGGGCAAAAGGCACATAAGTAAAAAAAAGTCGATTTTTCTGTTGTACCTAAGAACATAAATATTATTTTAATGTACCGAAGTACATATGATGTTTCCATGCAGATATTCTGCGTCATCATACGATGAAAGAGTAATGGAAAGGAGAAAAATTCCCTCCGGCGCCGGGATATAATATATATGATATGCGTAAATCGTGATTTAAGACGGCGCTTATTCCGTCGGATCCCGGCCAACTAGTCACTCATAACGAGTGCACCTTAGCACATGTGTGGATTTCGGTCCTACGTTCATAGACATCTATGACGTAGTGCAGAGGGCGGCCACTAGAGGGAACCCAAGAGTTGGAGCTTAATCTGAGACGATTCTATCCAGCGCCGGGGTTGTATCCGGTGTGGCTTAGTGGATAAAGCATCAGCACGTAGAGCTGAAAACCCGGGTTCAAATCCCGGCGCCGGAGGGAATTTTTCTCCGTTCCATTACTCTTTCATCGTATGATGACGCAGAATATCTGCATGGAAACATCATATGTACTTCGGTACATTAAAATAATATATATGATATGCGTAAATCACCTCGTGATTTAAGACGGCGCTTATTCCGTCGGATCCCGGCCAACTAGTCACTCATAACGAGTGCACCTCAGCACATGTGTGGACTTCGGTCCTACGTTCAAAGACATCTATGACGTAGTGCAGAGGGCGGCCACTAGAGGGAACCCAAGAGTTGGAGCTTAATCTGAGACGATTCTATCCAGCGCCGGGGTTGGATAAAGCATCAGCACGTAGAGCTGAAAACCCGGGTTCAAATCCCGGCGCCGGAGGGAATTTTTCTCCGTTCCATTACTCTTTCATCTAAGAACATAAGTCTAATATTTTTTCTAAGTTTTGAAATAATAAATTTTCTTGTATTTTAAATTGAAAAGGGACCTACTTTAAGATACATGAATTTCATTATTATACTTATATTCAGTTAAGAGTAAATTAAAAAGAAATTCTCTCCTGAAAAATTATTTTTTGACTTATATGCCTTTTCCCGCCGACCAAATATTTGTCACTGATGGTCCAAGGTACCGCTACTTGAGTTTTTGCACCTTTTCAAAGGATAAATTTCCAATTTTTATATTTCCATTTCGTACTATATTCTGGTCATGGGACATAGTCATATACTTTGTTTTTTCGGAGTTTACTTCCAAACCTAGCACCTTACTTGCTTCAAGTAAAATTCCCGTGTTTTCCCTAATTGTTTCTGGATCTCCTCCTAACATATTCACGTCATCCGCATAAATAAGGAGCTGATGTAACCCGCTCAATTCCAAACCCTTTCTGTTTTCCTGAACTTTCCTAATGGCATATTCTAGAGCAAGGATAAAAAGTAAAGGTGATATTGCATCTCCTTGCTTTAGTCCGCACTGTATAATACCTAATGCATACTAGAGTATTGTCATTTTATTTCAATACAACCTGATAGGAGGTGCCAGGTAGCGTTGGCGACGACGTTGAACATAGGTTGGACAGGGCCTTGAAAAAATGACAAGGAATTTTTAGAATAATTTTACAGATATGAGCGAAGAATTGTATTATTCCAAACTTTTTGAAATTACGGGACTTAGTATAAATGAATCCAGAACAATCCTGGGAAATCCACGACGTCTGGCAACCCTGTTCCCATTATCCGCAGCTACGCGTCCTCAGAACAAAGCAGTATAGACATTCCAAATGCTTTGGAATGAGCAACTGGAAGCTGTATATCTGCATAATGTCTAATCTTTGATGTACATGCTGGATTTATTAATTGTATTTAAACATTTCGTTGTATAAAACTGAAAACAAAATACAAAACGACCAAGCCTAGTTTAAAACAAACACACAGTACGAACATTTTCACTGCAAAAGATTAGTATTATTTCTTCCATTCTGTAATTTAAAATTTTTTTGTCTCATGATTAATAGGTGGAATGTACAGCAGCTTGTTGATGATAAATGTAAACGCCGGAAGGAAAAAAATTGTGCTAATGTGCTCAGCAGGAGACCGTGTGTACTAGCAATTTGAAAAAATCTCAGAATTACAGCAGATTCGACGTAGCAATTAGGTTAATTATTGCCTGCGTTGGTTGAGAAAAAATGCGTACACTTCTAACACATAAATCTAGGCTCTAATGGAGCTTTACAACTACGTTTTTACTTGGAGTTGTAGGTTTGTGTAAAGTTTATCATACAGACACAGCAGTGTGAATTCAACTGCGTTTATTTTTATCACTGAATCATTGGAACTGTTTTACAAAAAACTTGGCAATTTAATTCATTTTTTTAAATAAATGTGAACGCCATTACAGAGAAGGCACTTCAGTTATTTCCTATAACGACTCTGGAATAAAATCCGGTTATATCGTAAATTTATAAGTCAGATTAAGCCCAGAAAGTAATGGCACCATAGTTTTTAACAGAAAAAGAAGCACCTTCCGAGGACCTCTGGAAAAAGAACTAAGAAAACGACTACTGCAGTGCTTTGTATGGAGTGTGCATAGCATTAGTATTTAGTATTTATTTAACCTGGTAGAGATAAGGCCGTCAGGCCTTCTCTGCCCCTCTACCAGGAGATTCCAACTATAATATGAAGAATAAATTTACAGTTAGCATTAAATTTACAATTACAATTACAAATAAAATTACAATATTAAATTTACAATTACCATTACAATAACAATTAAAGTACAAAAAAGATTACCTGACTAATGAAAGCTAGATAATTTATCAACAGTAATCTCACTAGAGGTTTTGATTTATCTAGAGAAAATCAAAACTCGAGTGGAATTTAATTGACTATTACACGATTAGAAGAAAGTATATAAAGATTAGAAGTAACAAAGTACTCCAATACAATAAAATATTAATTGGCTTACGAAAATACAACTGTCTTCAAATGTATCAACTATCGAACCTGACGATGTCATATCCAGGCCTTGTGCACTGGTTTCTGACAAATAAGTATTATTATCATTATTATTATTATTATTATTATTATTATTATTATTATTACTATTATTGTACCATCTCAACATTACGCTAGATGGCAGTAGTGTTTTATGATTATGTTTTCTTGTTACCGGTATCAGTTGTGCCAACTATGGAATCATCATTGAACTCTGTGGACTGTTACTAGTCAAGAAGGCATTGTTGATTCAGTTTCATTTATTAAAACATTTGCATTTCACTTCAATCATCCGGATCCGAGTAATCAACGTCATTTGACAGATGATTTTCAATAAATCTTAGTATTAAACAATCTCTGATACGTAACTATCCATAATATCATATAGCAGAAGCTATAACATAACCTAAATAATATACACAAGTGTTAGAAAAGTTTTAATTAACGACGATGACATAAAAAATAAACATGAATAATTTTAAAAGGAATAATTATTGAATGTACAATTTTCAAATTTGAATGTGGTTAGTTGTTCAATTGACGTTGTATTGGACGTGTGCGTAATAGAAGTGGAACTCGTTGATTTAGGCCTACATGGTGTATTCAACTTATTCAGGATTTCCGAATGGTGCTCTTCATTTATTTGTAAATAGGATTTCAGAAGATGCATAGGTATGATCAGTGAATTTTATTAATTCTTGTTCTTGAATGCCAATGCAAGTCATATTTTAAACTGCTGTGCATCGACTGGAGTGGTTTGTAATTATATATTTTTTTTGACGTCCAGACCAGCGCAGTTTCAAATGTTGGCAAACAAAGAAACAAATGCTAGGGACGCGATAAAATTAAATAAATGCTAGGGACGCGATAAAATTAAACAAATGCTAGGGACGCGATAAAGTTGTGTGATAAGCAGCCATGATTGGTTGAAATACGTCCTTTCGTACCGTTTTATTGGTCAAAAGTAATATGACGTAGTAAGAGTGTAATAGTCATGGAAAAACAAAGAATATTTTATATTTACTGAATTACAAATTAAACCTAGAATAACAAAATTGTATAGTGATCAAATTATCGGATATTGAAATATTTTGTGATAGATTAAGGAAACTATTTTCAAGAAATCAATTACTGACCAAGTGCCTAGTTAGTTTGCGTTTGAATTCAATTTTATTTCGACATTCCCTGATGCTAGCAGGTAGCGAATTCCAGAGTCTTGGCAGGGCTATTGTGAAAGAGGATGAGTATGAGGATGTGCGATGAGATGGTATAGTATTGTATGGGGCAGAAACATGGACATTGTCCACATTTGTGGAGTAACGGTTAGCGCGTCTGACCGCGAAACCAGGTGGTCCGGGTTCGAATCCCGGTCGGGACAAGCTACCTGGTTGTGGCTTTTTCAGGGGTTTTCTCTCAACCTAATATGAGAAAATGTTGGGTAACTATCAGTGCTGGACCTCGGACTCATTTCACTGGCATTATCTTCTATAATACAATGAGTGCTGACAGTTTTCCGGTATTTTAATTGAGCTCAACGAATGTTTGCTGCCATGATAATTATTTCGATACCGGGGGTCGAGAAATAATTATCTAATGACAGCAAACATGCGTTTAAAAATCCAAATTAAATTACCTGAGGATAACTATTATCATGAATTCTATTCGGCAACTATAATTCTGAACTTGATATTCGATGTTATAATAATAAGATACAGAAAAGCAGTCGAATCAAAGGAGAAATGATAAGAATAAAAGACTCTAAGGAATAAAAACAACTGAACATTTGAGGTTATAACAAAACTTCTTTTTGAACTCTTTTATCATTGATGTAGGATCGGCGGAGCGGAGAAAATTTCTCTCCGACATCATATGATAACGCAGAATTCCTGCATGGAAATATCATAAATGTACTTTGGTACATCGCTATTATATACAGGATGTTTCCGAGGTGGTGTTACAAAATTTCAGGGATGATGGCGAAGGGCACATGTATCAATTTGAGATAAGGAACCATGGTCCGGAAATGACTGAGTCGAAAGTTATAAGCAAAAATATGAAAGGGTATCAATCTAAATGACTTAAAAAATATGTTGTCGTTAACGTTAAAACAATTATTTTATTCAAATCTAGTCTTTCAGGTAAGGCTCCCTGTAAAGCAGATTTGAATAATTTCAAGGGAGTTGTGTGGATATAAAGGGAAAGGTTGAGACGGTGTCGGGTGGAGTTCCCGGGTAGCTCAGTTGGCAGAGCGCTGGTACGTTCAACCAGAGGTCCCGGGATCGATACCCGGCCCCGGAACAATTTTTCCCTTGAAATTATTCAATTATTTTATTCAGAGATGTTACCACTGTAATTATTTACTCTTATATTTGCATGTGTTATTAAAAAATTTTCTCCTTATATTTTATGTGTAGAAATTTAGGTGTTAAAATAATTCTTATTTAAATTTGTAATATTTTCATGTATAAGTTTAAATACATTTCTTTCATCTCTTGATGTCAACGTCGAGCATGAGCAAAGCGATCGCCTTATCAGTAACGTATTGAGTGGTGTTCCTGTAGTGGGAGGAGTCAGCTAGCTTTCCAAATTATAAATTTCCGTAACAGAAGATTCCAACGGAGAGATTTCACTGTATATGGATCGTATGCAGAGACAAAGAGGAAGGGAGAAAATAGGAAAGATTGGAGAAACTGGGTTTACAGTGAAAGACCTGCCCTTGGGCCGAACACTATGAATGAATGAATGAATTAGAGAATGAATGAATGAATGAATATTTTGTGACTACTTGAGGACATCTAAATCTTAGAGAAAATTATATTTATTTATTCTAATTCCATTCCTTCAATTTCTTTTTTTTTTAGTTGGTTATTTAACGACTCTGTATCAGCTACGAGGTTATTCAGCGTCGATGAAATTTGTGACAGCGAAATGATATTTGGCGATATGAGGCCGAAAATTCGCCATACATTACCTGACATTTCCCTTACGGTCAGGGAAAACATCGAAAAAAACCCAACCAGGTAATCAGCCCAAGCGGGAATCGAACCCTCGTCCGAGCGCAACTCTGGATCGGCAGACAAGTGCCTTAGCCGACCGAGCTACGACGGTGGTCTTCAATTTCTGTACTTACGTTTATTTGTCTGACGAAGAATATGAATTACCCCAAAAATTTAATTTATATAGATTTTAATATATTGCCTATTGAAGAAATTTATAAATATAGTTTACTAACTTACTACCACAGAAATCAAATAAAACATAAATCTAATCGACATGAATATTGTACTCGAAGACAAAAATCTACTTTCCCATTAATTGAGCCTAAATGCCATACAAGTGCAGCTCTTAATCATGGTGCTAGTTTTGGCCCAAGACTTTATAATAAAATTACAAACCATTTTCCAAATTTGAAATATTTTAAAATTGAAGCTTTTAAAAAAGAAATTTGTAAAATTATCCTTGATATATAATATGATAATATATAATTGATGCACCATTATCATTTTTCTTTTTCCTTCTTAGCTTTCATTGATTCTTTACTTGAATTTTTTTTCTTCTTCTATAAACTACCATTGTTTGTTTGTGTACGTATTTGTTTGCCTTTTTCCTTACTCTTTTAGCTCTCATCTTCTATTTGTTCTTGTATTGTTTTGTATGCTTTGTCTAATGGCAGCCTCTAATTTGAGGAAGCTCTGATAAATAAATAAAAAATAGAAACAAATGTATTTTTTCTTACCTTTTATTTCTGTCGACTATATTCATGTTTTTATTGAATATCACTGGCTTCTGTCGGATTGTCAATTTATATTAAATGTGTATTTTTATCTCTCTTTCTCTTTCTTCTTTATTCTTGCTCTTGAGTTGTATTCATTGGTTTTTAATTTAGTTACTTACTGTATTTAGTAAACTGTCCTTGTAAATTTTATGTTATATTATTGACTAAGACCACACCGTACATGAACCTGGCTCTTACGGTAGTGGCTAGAAACATTTTTGTTTTATAAATGTAATTTGTACTCACTAGCTAGCTAGTTAAAAAAAAGAGGGATTTTTGAAATACCCTGCCACTTTTCCTTTCGTATTCCAATATTTTTGTGTTTTTCAGCATTTGAATTCTGATATTTAATGGCAAAACATCCTATATATATATATATATATATATATATATATATATATATATATATATATATATATATATAATTAAACGCGTTTAAAACTGGCTCAGAAGTTATCTTAAAATCACGATAGTATGCGTGAAAAAGAAGATAAAGTATCAGGAGACCCTGGCAAGTGCGGCCTGTAACAAGTCCGTTGATGCAGCGAGCTTCATCTTGTGATTATCTTGGCAGCAGCTCTCTGTCCATTACGAGCGACAGCAGGAGATGAGCAGCGTGCACCTGCCGGCACGGCGTCACCACGATTTATTGTCATCTTCTTCCTCTTCCACTCACAGAGATGACGAGCGGACCTTTCATTTATCACGTGACCGCTATTAGCCAACAACATAACAATTCATGTAGGCTATGTTCCTCATGTGAAATATGTAAACAAGTAACTTCGTCAACTCGCAAGTTCCGCTACCTGCTTGTCGGTTTCAATTTGCTGGATGAAGAGGTACAATAATATCCTGGCCATAACGAGGATGCTCGTTTGTATCACGAGCTGATGTATTCTGTGTACAACACCCATAGCAACGCGGCATATGAGGTGCTTCTGAACTCCAACAAAATCCAGTGCTAAAGCTAATGAAAGTCCCTAAGTTGGCTACGTTGTCTAGACCATTAGCATATCTCGCAAGCCTTCCGGTTTCGAGGAGTATATGATGCATGACGTCTTTATTTGACCAACACAAACAGAAAAAATTAAAGACTTCTTGGAGCGAAAATTACGACTTCTGTTATCATATTCAGCCTTTGTTTTTCTGAACAGGCGCATTCGAGGTGTAAGGCGCGCCTCGCACGTCGCACCTCGCTCCAAGGCTTAAGCTCGATTCACATTATACGGAACATCAACGTCACGGACCATTACCGTCACCGTCACGTCCAATGCAAACTCATTCACACTTAACGGCAAGTGACCGTCAGTTTGCCGGCGTCATCAAGAATAGAGAAGTAGTCAATGTTCTCAAACAATGTCGTAGCTCCTATGAGAGACAATCAATTGCACTGAACTTTTAGGATTCATATATAAATGTCTAAGGAAAGCATAGAAAAAAATTGTAATCAAAATCTTTTGTGGACAGTGAGAAAAAAAATACTAACTTCGAAGTCACTTGTTGAAAATAAACATTGACATATCAAAAGTTGATAAGCGACAAACTTTTTTATTTTTCACGTTAGATGTGGGTTCAAAGCGAGAGCGATGATTTCTATGAGAATCCACAGTTCTAACAGATAAAATTTGTTGCTCTGCATAAGAAAGTCCGCTACGCAAACCCCCGCATTAAATTCGCCATAACTCGCAAACCGGTATAGGTTTTGAATATCAACCACTTTTAAAAGTAATTTTCATTCTTTCTAAATATTTCTCTCGCTTTGACTCCCCATGTAACGTGAAAAGTTTCTCGCTTATTACTTTTGAGAGTGTCAATGTCTATTTTGAACGGGTGACTTCGAAGTAAGTAATTTTTTTCTCACTGTCCAAAAAAGATTTTGATTTCAAATTTTTTCTATGCTTTCCTTAGACATTTATATATGAATCCTAAAAATTACAGTACAATTGATTGTTTCTCACAGGAGCTACGACATGTTAATATTTAACGGTGCTGCTAGAGTCTACTGTCTATCAGAAAAAACTGTCCACGTACAGGTTCCGTCACGTCAAAACATTCTCCTCGAGAATCCCAGACGGTCCGTGCTGTTGACGGTCCGTGACGTTGCCTGTATATGTGAACGCTACCATATAAAACGCGTTGTACAATGTTTTCATGTAACGCTGCGGTCCGTGACGTGACGTTGATGTGACGTATAATGTGAATCGAGCTTTAAATGAGCACGTCACATCCGATAAACTGGACAACGTGAATAGTTCATTCCTATACACAGTGGGAGTCCAGATATACAGCGGGAAGTGAAATAACCCTGCAGATTTTCAAAGCGAATAACTCATGTTGTATGTAACAAAGGAGCATAATACTACATTAGCGGAAAGTCCATAATTTTCTCAGAAAAAAAAATTTCCAAAATGTTTAACACCTTATTCGGTAACTATTTCGATTAAGATCGTGATTTTTATGTATACAAATAGAAAATCTAATAAAGAATAATTTATTTCTCTGACGTATTTCAATAGCGTGTAAATTTATTTTAAAAACTACTAATTTGAAGCCATTATTATTTTTATTATTGAATTTCCAAGTTTATAGAACCCTATTTTACCCGAAGGTATATTAGGACTGTAATTAAATCATACATATTATAGCCCTGTACAAATAGTTAAAATATATACATAATTATGACATAACCGATGCGACCAACTTGCAATATTGTAGCCGGAGAAGAAGATGGGAGATAGTTCACAAAGGCAGACAGACCTAAGTTCGTTGACCTCTTACATCTATTTTACGAGAAGACAGAGCAGTGTGTTAGCGGCGACGTTGCGAGACTGCTGAAATGTCCACTTCTTTGGGCGTTGTGGAAAAGCCTGCATGACTGCATCAACAGGAGTGCGTTATATAGCAGTAAAAATTTTTAATAGCCTCCCTATCGATATAAAAATGAAACTCAAAACATAAAATTATTTAGGGCCAAATTAAATAAGTACCTAATTTCTCACGCCTTCTATTCTGTAGGCGAATTCATGACATTCAATAACACTTCATCAAATTGATACTAAAACTTTGTGTTGTACTAGTAGACTGTATATATTTCATCTAGACTGTGACTATAAATTAAGATTTTATAATAGTATTAAGTTTTTTGACTTGTTCCATATTCTAGCTGTAAGCATGTATGAATACCATGGAATGTTAATAAATACAATACAATACAATAGAATATAACACTCTCATTATCGGTGGAACTTCTCTTTCTTCTGCACCGCCCTTTCAACACATCTTGTACCGTTCCCTCTACTCCAGACTTGTCTCGGATTCTTGTGATAGTTAACCTTGTTGGTGGTTGTGTTTCAAATTCAACCCTCAAATTGAATCTCAACGACATTCTCCACTTTCCAATAACATTTCAGTATCCACTTACGTTCACCGAACGATAATTGCACCGCCATGTTTGTTTATAAACAGATGAACATGTTTCCATGCTTTCCACTGCCTTCTGAATCGTAAACCGCAAAAATTGTATTTCTATCTCATTTCTTTGCTGTGAAATAGTATTTCAAAGAGTGTATACATCAATTTGGGACGCTCTGTATAAGCTTAATAATGTCGGTATCCCTCGCAATTTCTGTACAGACTAATATTAATTACATGTAATATAATCTTTTAATGCTTATGAAACATGCCTCGCTGTTCCATTATTACTTACTGATACATAAAACATGACAATGTTGACACGATACTAGCGCACACTAATCAACTATAGAAAGTATATTATACACTCACTAACCTTTTCATCAAATCTGTCACGATAATGCTCCCATCTGCATCTAATTCACATTGGTCTTGTTACAATAAAATTTCCATCAATATAATTTATTTATATACTGCGCTAAAAACTGCACTTACATTAATTTATCCATTAGAGGATTTACTTCCTAAGCACAAAAAAATAATAATAAATTCCGTTTCGCCGAGCAAATTGGCTCAGACGGTAGCGTTTGAGACTAGCACACAAATTCCGTGGCCGACAAATCTGACTGGGATTTTTCCATGGTTTTTCTCCGTCACAAAGACAAATGTCGGATTGTAAATTTACATGCCATGTGTCATCAACGCCTCAGCGACCAAAATCATAAACATTAATCAAAATCTGAAACCAGTCACATGAACATAATCTATAACACATTCACTTTTCGATTGCTGGTAAAATTCATGTTCTGGGAATAATAAGTTAATTAAGTAGTAAAATATCGCTGCAATCGAAAAGTATTGGGAACAAATTTGAATAAGGGACAAAAAAAGTTTCCTTCCCAGGCAGGATTCGAACCACGAAAATCTTAGTTACCAGTCTATCGTGTTCTGGAGTGAACAAGGCTCTGATATCAGCTACAAAAGTCTGTCCGGTTTTTTTTGCCACTACTGTACAGTACGATGTGTTTTTTCCCATTTTTTTTTAAAGAATTTCGTATTTGCTTGTTGCAGTCTTGTTCTGTAAAAGCTGAGGAGTAACAAGTACATAAATATACATAAAGTAACGGGTGTCCATCAGTCAAGTTGATCTTCCAGTGTATTTCTCCTGTTGAAAATATAGCGGAAAACTGTGTATAGTTCATTTTGATATGCCTTAGTGGATAGTCTATACACTTTCCAGCTAAACTGTCGGCGGTTTGAATCCCGGCGTAGGCGGAAATTTATCTCTATTTGACGGAAATGTGTGTATTTTTCTTGTTTTGTACTTTTACTATGATATCCCTGTAGTGACTCTGCATGAGAAAAGATCCACAGCTTTACCTCTTTCAGTTAGAGAGCCACGCGATTTAAAAGACGCCGTTTGGATGAAATCAAATCAGTTCCCGTGACAAACTTGGGAACCGAAGGACCACCTAAATTGAGTAGCTTTCATAAGTAAACTTTATCATACACTGTATTTGTTGTAACTTTTTGTCACAGACTCATACATGGTGTAATAAAATAGAGAAGAAATGTTTACAGTACCCAAAAGACAATGTCGCTGAACAAATTCTGGACTTTGAAATGGTATAACTTAAGAAGCTAACAAAGTATCGAAAATGTGTCAAGCATTGGCAATTAGTGGACATGATTATAACTTTCCATATTCTATCTAATCCATTAGAGCAGTCAAATACTATTAGCAGAGTAATTATATAATTGATTGATGACAAAACTTCGGTATTTATTAAGACCCATCAAGACTTCAGAAGAAAAGAAAAAAGTATGAAACCAAAGAATATTAACTTTGAAACATGCTACTTGCATATTAATGATGCTCGCATATAACTCGACCGGCAGGACAGAGAACTCACGTTCGATTCCTGTCTTTGATTGGAGTGCACACAAAATTACGAAATTGATAATGGGTACAACAACTAGCTGTTCCTTTTTTCTCTGTTTCTTTATGATAGAGCCTATACGTAGATCCGAAACGTTGCATGTCTCTACATCCACAACACGATGCGAACATAAAAAGTTCTTGCATCAGACTGAACTCCGTAGAAAGTATATCACTCTTACAAATATTCTTGCAGCGTTTATAACTTAGCCCTCAACTCAGATTGGAATGTACTTTTAATTTCTGTTTGCATTCCAAAATAATTAAAATTCTTAACCTGTTCTAGAATCCTCCCCTGTGGCTATATGAATAGCGTATGCACTTCCCAACCAAGAGGTGCAAGATTCGATACTCGGCGTTGGAAATGAATGAAATTTGTCTTCCGTCCGTGGGACTGAGTATATCTCCGTTGGTTTGTTATTGTCCTGGGATGTCTCAGCGGTGGTCCTGCGTCATCCCAATCCCATCACTGGAGATGTCTGCATTTGTCAGAGATTTAGAGAGCGATCAAATGAATCTCCTTTCCCATGGTGTGTAAACGGGAACAAAATGGGTTCTTAAGCGAAGAAAGAAAGAAAGAAAAGAAGGAAATGAAAAGAGACAGAAAGAAAAAAGAAAGTAGGAAAGGGAGAAAGAAAGGAAGAAAGTAGAAAAAGAAGAAGGAAGGAACGAAGAAAAAAAAGAGAGATAGACTGAAAAAAGAATATGGAATGAATGAAAGAAAGAAATGAAAGCAAGAAAATAAAGAAATGAAGAGAAAAAAAGAAAAAGAAAAAAAAGAAAGTAGGAAAAAAGAAAGAAAGAGAGAAAGAAAGGAAAGAGAAAGGAAGTAGGAAAGAAAGAAAGAGGGAAAAAAGAGAGATTGAAAAAAGAATATGGATGAAAGAAAGAAATGAAAGCATGAAAAGAAATAAATAAAAAGAAAGAAAGAAAAGGAAAGAAAAAAGAAAGAAAGAAGGAAATAAGAAAGAAAGAGAGACAGAAAGAAAAAAGAAAGTAGGAAAGGGAGAAAGAAAGGAAGAAAATAGAAAAAGAAGAAGGAAGGAACGAAGAAAAAAGAGAGATAGACTGAAAAAAGAATATGGAATGAATGAAAGAAAGAAATGAAAGCAAGAAAAGAAAGAAATGAAGAGAAAAAAAGAAAAAGAAAAAAAAAACAAAGTAGGAAAAAGAAAGAAAGAGAGAAAGAAAGGAAAGAGAAAGGAAGTAGGAAAGAAAGAAAGAGGGAAAAAGAGAGACTGAAAAAAGAATATGGATGAAAGAAAGAAATGAAAGCATGAAAAGAAATAAATAAAAAGAAAGAAAGAAAAGGAAAGAAAAAAGAAAGAAAGAAGGAAATAAGAAAGAAAGAGAGAAAGAAAGGAAAAAGAAAGGAAGTAGGAAAGAAAGAAAGGAAAAAAGAGAGACTGAAAAAAGAATATGGAATGAAAGAAAGAAGTGAAAGCATGAAAAGAAATGAAAAGAAAGAAAGAAAAAGAAAGAAAAGAGAAATAAAGTAGGAAATAAGAAAGAAATAATGAAAGAAAGAAAGAGAGAAAGAAAGGAAAAAGAAAGGAAATAGGAAGGAAAGAAGAAAAAGAAGGAAAGAAAAGAGAGAGGGAGGGAGACAGAAAGATAAAAAAATCATATTTAGTGTTATGTAGTCTACATTACTGTTACTTACATTTTGTTCAAGACTCAATTTATAAAATGCGCTGTCGTTGTATCCCTTAAACAAAAATAATGTTCCGTCATTGAAAGAGGCACAAATATCAGGGCGATTTAAATCAAATACTCTAAGTGAATGAATATTCTTAGGCAAATGTGCAATAATGCCGCACTGTTGTTGAAATTTTTATCAGCTATTGTTGTAGAAATATAAGATTAAATATAGTTTATTCTATAAGTTACAATATTACGAATAGAAGAACGATATAAATTACAATAACATACGGATGACGTGGAGCACCTAAATATAAACTGAACTTTATACTGTAGTCATTTCGCAAAATTGTATGTACGAGTATCTACATAATTTACAAATGCATCTTCCATTTAATGATAATATACATACCCAGAATTATTAAGCTAATAAAAATATAGCGCTTTAAAACACAGCAGCCCTTTTCACTGAAACACTTCGTCACAGGGATGGAGATATATTATGATGGTTGTGTATGTTATTATGTGTAAGCAAATGTACACGCTGCTCGAAAACTAAAACGCAACAGAATGCATTGCCTGGTGAAGTTTCAAATATCTTTCTTCCAATATCTCTCACTATTTTGGAGTGAACTTCAGCAGAAAAGAAACGATGTCATAGGATGGCCCATTTACTTATAATAGCCTTGAATCTTTTCGATGGTAGTAATATTTTATTTTAGGAAGTTATATTTTATTTAACGACGTTTTCACTCCCAGCGTCGAAACTCAACATGGACGAGAATTTGGGGACGAATTTTCCTACTTAAATGTTACTTGTTTACGTCTTCCTATTTCTGACGCAGCAGAACGAGCCACGGCAACGAAGTGGTCCTCGGGCGGGGACATGTGGCGAGACTACATCAGACAAGATGGACCCATGCAGTCACGATGTGGGACCCCTACGTCGGAAAGAGAGGACAGGGAAGACCACGGCTCAGATGGTCTGACATGTTTACCAGAGAGGCGGGGAAACAGTGGTCGAGGACAGAAAAGAACAGAGTTTTGTGGAAAGAACTAGGGAAGGTCATTGTAAATAGATAACGTAATCAGTGTTAAGATATTGTAAATAGCGAAATCAGTATCAGTGAAAATGTAGGGTAAGTTTTGTAAATAGTAAAGTCAGTGTTGAGAAAGTGTCAGGTAAATAGTATAAATAGCAATCAGTGTTTGTCAAAGTGCCGGTGTCAGTATACTGTGTGTAGTGCAAGAAAAAAAAATGAACAAAGAACAGAGTGCTGAAACTAGTTAAAGTTGAACAGGGTTATTAACCGTGTCACAAAAGTAGTATACACGACAAGCTCGCCTGGATTGGCTCACCAAGTGAGTACACTTGAGCCATCCCTGACGAGAGGGTTCTAACCCCATCACAGGAGGCCTGTGCCCAACATGGGACATCATGGCTAACACTCATTCATTCATTCATTAAAGCTTGCGTAATGTTATAAATCGTCCTGGTTGGTGAGTTGGTATAGCGCTGGCTTTCTATGCCCAAGGTTGCGGGTTCGATCCCAGGCCAGGTCGATGGCATTTAAGTGTGCTTAAATGCGACAGGCTCATGTAAGTAGATTTACTGGCATGTAAAAGAACTCCTGCGGGACAAAATTCCGGCACATCCGGCGACTCTGATATAACCTCTGCAGTTGCGAGCGTCGTTAAATAAAACATAACATTTGAATATTATAATGGAAGTTATTTACTGAAGTGCTTTTCATTAATAGGCCTAGTATAATATTATATAAAAACGTACAAAACTGGAGATTTATTACCGAGTGGGTCAAGGTATATCACGACCTACGAGTTAATGAAGCTACTTTTATACGCGTTGTATACAATACTTTATCTACGTTGTTCGTTATTTTCGAAAGATTTACTCTGGCTGTTGCATAAGATATTTTCACGTGACTATTACACTTCTACAACGTCATACTACTTTTGATCAATAAAACGGTACGAAAGGACGTGTTTCAACCAATCACGACTGTTTATCGCTACAGTTTTATCACTTCCCTAGCATTTGTTTTTATCACTCCTCTAGCATTTGTTTTATCACTTCCCTAGCATTTGTTTGTTTTTGTCACTTCCCTAACACTTGTTTCTTTGTTTGCTAATATTTCAAAATGCAAATTCTTTACGGTAGTATAAAACATGCTTTGCGATCGTCATTTTTTCCCGCAGAGATAGTCAACTGAAAATGGCGGCTCCGTTCAAACGTTTTGGTGAAGCTAACATTACTGAAATAGAATTTTAGTAAGTCAATTAATACCCACAGTATTTTATTGTATTAGAGTACTTTATTTCTTTTAATCTTTATATAGGCCTACTTTCTTCTGTTTTTATCACCTCCTTACCATTTGTTTCTTTGTTTGTCAAATTTTATACTGCAAATTCTTTACGGTATCGTTACTATAAAACATGCCTTACGATTGTCATTTGTTTACTTCATAGACAGTCAAATGAAAATGGCGGTACAGTTCAAACTTTTTGGTCAAGCTAACATTAGTGAAATGGAATTTTAGTAAGTCAATTGATATTTTATTGTATTAGAGTACTTCATTTCTTCTAAACTTTATATACTTTCTTCTAATCGTGTAATAGTCAATTAAATCTCACTCGAGTTTGATTTTCTCTAGATAAATCAAAACCCTTTGTGAGATTACTGTTGATAATACAATATTGGACAGTTCGTATCATTTATTTCAGTATCTATGACGATTTCATCCGTAGTCTTCTGCCAAAAGACAGGTCTTTCGCTGCAAACCCAGCATTATGTAATCTTTTTCACTTCTTACCTCCCTCTTAGTATCCGCATACAATTCACATATCTTAATGCTGTCTATCATCTGACATCTTCTTCTACCCCGAATAATGACGATTGTGAACCGAAATTACAAATTAATAAGAAGATACTCTCTCTGACCATACAGACAAATTTGAGCACACACAAAACTAAAAAAAAAAAGGACAATTGTTAGAATGGCGAAAAATCTCCACATCCGTGCTGTGCGTCAAAACCCAGACTATTGAATTTTGGCAATAAACGATACTATTTCACAACACAGGTAAAGTAACGACATTTATAATACATCATTATAAGTACTGCGAAGAGTATTGGGTATACTGTTTTGAGAATGTGGCGCAATTTATTCAGGTAGGGAGTCATTATGCATTAGCTGAATGAGAGCGTCACACTTAAATTAAAAACAGTCGTGGAAACGGAGTTCTTGTGTGCATATGCAAGGGAAGTAAGGACTGTATACGAAGATAAATTTTAGTATATGACAAAGGACAAAAAAGGAATGAAGGTATTCTGTTCACATGGCTATAATTGGAAAGTTTTTAGAGGATGAAGGCTTCAGCTGAGTCTACAGAACAAAGCGAGGGATTTTATGTTAAACAAGAGGTACGAGTGCTCCGGAAGACATTACAAATGTTATTAAAAGCTTTTACAATTCACATCCGCGTTGATATGGGATTCAATATAGCTAAGAACCAAGAGACAAGGAACCACGGTGTTTAGCGTGGTTACAGCGTAACACCTGCACCCGTTAAGTTATGATTTGGTGATATGTAAAGAGGTATAAGACTAATCTATACTAATAATAAATCTGTAACAGACATTTTTCTGGTAATTTTCGCTTTTCCAAAAATAATTGGTGTTAACATGTACAATTAATCATCCTGAAACCAAAAATCGCTTTTTTCGAAATTTTTGTTTGTATGTCTGTCTGTCTGTCTGTCTGGATGTTTGTTACCTTTTCACGCGATAATGGCTGAACCGATTTATATGAAAATTAGAATATAAATTAAGTTCGTTCTAACTTAGATTTTAGACTATATGGCATTTAAAATACGTTATTTAAAAGGGGAGTTATAAGGGGGCCTGAATTAAATAAATCGAAATATCTTCCTTATTATTGATTTTCGCGAAAAATGTTGCATAACAAAGCTTTCTTTAAAAATTACTTTCGATAAATTTTATTCTATGAAAAATTTTTATAGTACCGATATTTAATGAGATAAATGAATTTTAAAATAACAATGCCTTTTATTTTCGCCCCTAATGGACTGTAATGAAACGAAAACAAATGACTTCGTCTATAAGGGGCCTTGGACAAGAACAAACGCAAGCTATTCATTTAATATATTTCTGTGTTTGTCGTTTGTATGAAGTAATCTCAGAAACTAATTAACCGATTTGTATAATTATTATTTCACCATTGGAAAGTGTTAGCGTTTAAAATACTTACTTAAAAGGGGAGTTATAAGGGGGCCTGAATTAAATAAATCGAAATATCTCCCTTATTATTGATTTTCGTGAAAAATGTTGCATAACAAATGTTTCTTTAAAAATGATTTCCGATAAGTTTCATTCTATGCAAAAGTTTGATAGTACCGATATTTAATGAAATAAATGAGTTTTAAAATAACAATGCGTTTTATTTTCGCCCCTAATGGGGTGTAATGAAACGAAAACAAATGACTTCGTCTATAAGGGGCCTCGGGCAACAACAACGGAAGCTATTCATTTAACATGTTTCTGTGTTTGTATGAAGTAATCTCAGAAGCTAATTAACCGATTTGTAAAATTATTATTTCACCATTGGAAAGTGTAGTTTCTCTAGATGGACATAATGCTATAATGTTATTACAGTAACTTCTGAATGAATCGAAGACAGGTAAGATTAAAATAGATTCTTATGCACAGAAAACTTGATAGGCTATTCCATATATTATTCGTGTCCTGTATTACTTAAAATAATGTTTATGTAGGCCTATCAGATTAATTTTCATCTCAGACAATTAACGAACAACGAGAGTGTATTGATATAGTATGCAGTAATAGTACGTTAGCTTAGCATTCCATTATTTTAACAATGCTCAATTGAATTGTGTTGAAATAGATAAAATGGATAAACTATGCAATAAGTGCATAAAGTGAATTCTATGCCATCGTTTAAAGTTTCAAGCATAGGCTTATCATTTAATTGGAAATCTTCTTCCAGCTGAGAGTAAGAGCCTTCAGTTCTTTCAAGTATATTTCATTTCAGACGCTGATCAATTGTATGCTAGGTATAATATAGTATTAATTTTTTTACCTTTTTAGTACGTTATTTTACGGCGCTGTATCAACGTATCAGATTATTTAGCGTCTGAATGAGATGAAGGTGATAATGCCGGTGAAATGAGTCCGGAGTCCAGCACCCATAGTTACCCAGCATTTGTTCATATTGGATTGAGGGAAAATCCCGGAAAAAACCTCAACCAGGTAACTTTCCCCGACCGGGAATCGAACCTGGGCCACCTGGTTTCGTGGCCAGATGCGCTAACCATTACTTCACAGATGTGGACACACTAAAGTAAATCCGTGGCGTTACAGTCCATGAAGGGCCAAGACCGACCAGCCGGCTGCTGGTCTCACGTCCACATGCCGAAACAGAGGTGAACGATCATCCAACCAGAATGGTGGTATCGTGTGGTTAGTACTATGATCCTCCCAGCAGTTATAGCTGGTTTGCGAAACCGGATTTTCTTTACCTATCATAGCTCTCCAAGTGCGTTACGATGCTGAGCAGACACCGGTCCCATACACTGGCCGAAATTTCATGAGAAAATTTCTTCCTCAATGAGGACTCGAACTAGCGCGCATTCCGCAACGCGAGTCCTAGGCAGGATGCCTTAGACCAGTAATGTCAACTGATGCCCATATGGGCAAGCGCGCGCTTTAGAGCTCAAGAGAGCCTGAGCGCTTTACAGCGGAAAGGAAAGAGAAAGACGAGAGGGGTAGTATATACCGCTTGGTCGAGCTATATACAGGGATGGCCACCACTGATTCAAGAAAAAAAGAAAGAGAACTTATTAAAACTATATCCATGTTAAGTTTTAGATTTGTCAGAAAATTATAAGTGCATTATTAGAATTTAAGTTTCAATTTTAATGATCATATTTCACAAGTTTCCTTTTCATTCAAAAGCAGTATTTTCTCAACATTTTACAGAAAATTGAAATTTTCAGATATGTTTATTTAGTATCCTTACAGGTATTCAAACAGTGTTTTCGTAAATCTAATATATCGTAAATATGTATTACTGAAGATACGTATTAGAAATTTGGAAATATTCGCATAGAAAATGTTTGTAAGAAAATGAATTAGCAAAGGAACTACTTTTACACCATAAACAAAGGTATGTGCTCATGTGTTGTAAAAACGTTAGCTCTATAGCTTCAGCAGATTTCGAGAAAATAATTTAACATTCTGATGATAGGAAGTTGCGCACCAATATCACCTTAAAAGCATAATACGATAAGGGTTTTGTTATGTAATATTAGTTACAGTTGAAACATATACATAGGTAACTTTGCTTTGTACTGTAATATTATTTTGATTAGTTTATTGATTACGTTTATAAGGCTAAAGATACCATCAATATCAATTCCAACTTACCATGTCATACTTAATCTCTTTCTTTGGGACATCACTTTCTTTATGAATGATATTTCATTCACTTAATATAGTATAGTTTTACTACTATTACATTTATATGAATATTCCTTCTTAACTCTTTATTATGTTATTAACTGCAATATTAAGAAAAAGGTGTTAGCACTTTGTTTTACAGACTATATAGATCATATCAAACAGAAATAGCCATATAAAATAATGACATAAAATTTTACGTTCTGTTTGAAGTTTGTATACCACTGTTTTTTTAATCCAACAGGTTCCTCATTCATGTACATAATTCTTCCTCCTTTCATACCTAGCGCTTGATGCCCGCGCACGACGTCAAGGTCAGAAAAATGCGCTTGCTTTGACATCACTGCCTTAGACCACGACGCCACGGTGCGGGGCACACATAAAATGTACTTACTTACTTACTGGCTTTTAAGGAACCCGGAGGTTCATTGCCGCCCTCACATAAGCCCGCCATTGGTCCCTATCCTGAGCAAGAATAATCCAGTCTCTATCATCATATCCCACCTCCCTCAAATCCATTATAATATTATCTTCCCATCTACGCCTCAGCCTCCCTAAAGGTCTTTTTCCCTCCGCCCTCCCAACTAACAATCTATATGCATTTCTGGATTCGCCCATACGTGCTACACGCCCTGCCCATCTCAAATGTCTGGATTTAATGTTCCTAATTATGTCAGGTGAAGAATACAATGCGTGCAATTCTGTGTTGTGTAACTTTCTCCATTCTCCTGTAACTTCATCCCTTTTAGCCCCAAATATTTTCCTAAGCACCTTATTCTCAAACACCCTTAACCTATGTTCCTCTCTCAAAGTGAGAGTCCAAGTTTCACAACCATAAAGAACAACCAGTAATATAACTGTTTTATAAATTCTAACTTTCAGATTTTTTGACAGCAGACTGGATGATAAAAGCTTCTCAACCGAAAAATAATGTGTTTAATTTCCTCCCGAGTATCATACATAAAATTTACTATGGGACCCACTATCATATAATTTGTCTTTTCGGGATTTACTTCCAAACCTATCTCTTTACTTGCTTCAAGTAAAATTTCCGTATTTTCCCTAATAGTTCGTGGATTTTTTCCTTACATAGTCACGTCATCCGCATAAACAAGGAGCTGATGTAACCCAATCAATTCCAAACCCTCTCTGTTATCCTGGACTTTCCTAATGGCATACTCTAGAACAAAGTTAAAAAGTAGGGGTAATAGTGCATCACCTTGCTTTAGCCCGCAGTGAATTGGGAAAGCATCTAATAGAAACTTGCCTATACGGATTATGCTGTACATTTCACTGAGACGCATTTCAATCAATCGAAATAATTTCTTGGGAATACCAAATTCGATGAGAATATTATATAAATCTTCTCTCTTAACCGAGTCATATGCCTTTTTGAAATATATTAATATTTATTATTATTATTGTTATTATTATTATTATCATAAATAGTAGTACTAATATAATAATAATGATTATTATTGTTATTATTATTATTATTATTATTATTATTATTATTATTATTATTATTATTATTATTCCAAGGAAAAAACTTTGGAAAGCAGCAAACATTGATAAATCCTTACTTAAAGTAGTGCAGGAAAGAGTAGGTAAAGATAAGAAATGCCAAATGAAAATTGGATAACTCTATCACAATAGTATGAAACCAGTAAAGGCCTATTGCAAGTATGTGCCATGTTTCCGAAACTGTTCAAAATTAAAATTAAATTATTAAAATGTTAATTAAATTATTAAAATGTTAATGCTTTTTTAGATTCCAGTATTGTGCGAGTTTGTTCGTAGGCCTATGTATACAGAATGATACTGAATTGCATGAGGAGTGTTCACACTGTGACGTCACGGGACTATACCTTAACCCAGCTCTACACATGTATATCATGCTCCGACCACATAACCGGATACAGTTCAATTGCAAGCCTAACATCACGGCCTACTGAGCGGGCGAGAGAGAGAGAGAGAGAGAGAGAGGGGGGGGTAGAGAGAGAGACAATGCGCCTCTCCTATCTCTCACCCTCATCAAAATTCCGATCATGCAGGTACCGCAAAGGGGAATCGAACTCTCGACTGTTAGGCAGGAAGGCAGGCAGGCATTCTGCGGTAGTGGGTCCCATGATTCCAACAGACCAGCCAATTTCAACTAAATGTTTTAGGGGCGGCCTCCTCCTCACTATCAATCTAGCCACCCAAGTGTGCAGCGCACGTTCTTCCTACAAGGCGAGGGGCTGCCCAGAATTCCATATTATTACTGGACATCCGAAATAACTCCAGCGCGGCGTGAAATCGATTTGTCTTTTAAAAGCCGACGTGCCCTACATTTGCCCGCGGTGTGAGAAAGGGAAGGCTTAGAGTACTTGAGACAGGAGGTATCAATTAGAAGGTTTTCTTCTAACGGGTGTAATTCAAATAGAGCCGAGGCAAGCATTCGTATGCGCTTCAGGACTTTGATGTATTTCAGGGGAGCGAAGTCACTCCACTTGATCAAATACGGGGCAGTGGGAGCACGGAGCATGCGCAATATCACTCAGATAAATGGTGCAGATTCATTGCGCATTTGGTAGTAGCAACGTCAAAGATATATTTACAGGTTCTGCTGTCTGGCTTAAATCCGGTACTAACAGCGTACGTCTAACTCTGAACAAGCAGTCTGCAGAAGACAGAATTACGAATTCTCTTATCAGCAAAATATACTTTACTACGTAAATTGTTTTGAGATTATGTTTAAATGACTCACAAGTTCTCACCACAGATATTACACACCTACTAAAATCACTGTTACATTAGTTTAAGGCAGTGATGTCAAAGCAAGCGCATTTTTCTGACCTTGACGTCGTGCGCGGGCATTAAGCGCTAGGTATGGAAAGAGAAATAGGCAGCCTGTTGGAGTAAGAAAACAGTGGTGCACAAACTTCAAACACGGGAAATTTTATGTTGTTATTTTTATATGGCTTCTTTCTGTTTGTTATTTTCTATATTGTCTGTAAAACAAAAGTTCTAACACATATTTTTCTTAGCCTAATATTGCAGTTGTGTTTTAAACGTTAATAACATAATAAAGAGTAAAGAAGGAATATTCACACAAATTCCATAATAACTACAACTATACTGTACTAAGTGAATTAAACACATCATTCATAAAGAAAGTGTTATCCCAAAGAAAGACACTAAGTATGACATGATGTTGAAATTGATATTGATGGTATCTTTAGCCTGATAAAAGTATAGTACAAAAAAAAAAAATATATATATATATATATATGTTCAATCATAAGACATATCTCTTTGCAAATGTTTATTTGCTATGAAGGTATTAAATATATATTAACGTTTTCGCCTTATTTGGCATCATTAGATATAATAAAATACGTGATCTGAAACTCGAGTAAATTGATAAACAAACAGTGTAATACACATGATAAATGAATCTTCAAGAGTTTTATGTATGAAGCTATATATAAGGTTGTTATAATTGATTTTAATACAACACAAGTTTGAAAGAATTGAAAGTAATTGCATATACATATAACTCATCTTACAGGTATACATACAAGATTAAATAGTGAGCAATTGAATTATGCAAGTATCGGCTGTGTTAAAATATCAATTAAAATTTGATTATGAATAAAATGAATAAATCATAGATTTAAAATTTGCAAAGAGTAAAATGTGTTAAAATATTATATAATTAGTGTAATACTATGTTACAAATCTTATATTTTATGTTGACACTTAATCATTACTTATAAAAGTAATCAAAACAATATTATAGTACAAAGCAAAGTTGTCTAGGTATATGTTTTAATTGTAACTAATATTACTTAATAAAACTCTTATCGCATTATGATTTTAGGTGATATTGGTACGCAACTTTCTGTTATCAGAATATTAAATTATCTCGAAATCTGCTGAAGCTATAGACCTGACGTTGTACCAACACATAGGTACATATCTTTTGTTTGTGATGTAACAGTATTTGCTTTGTTAATTCATTTCCTTACAAACATTTTCCATGCGAATATTTTCAAACATTTTAATACACTATCTTCAGTAACACGTATTTACGATATATTAGATTTACAAAACATTGTTTCAGTACCTGTAAGACTACTAAACAAACATATCTGAAAATTTCACTTTTCTGTAAAAAAGTTGAGAAAATATTCCTTTTGAATAAAAAAGTAAACTTGTGAAAAATGAGCATTAAAATTAAAACTTACATTCTTATAATACACGTATACTTCTCAGACAAATCTAAAATATTAACATGGATACAGTTTTAATAAGTTCTCTTCCCTTTACCCATTGAATCAGTGCTGGCCATCCCTGTATATAGCTCGAACAAGCGGCATATACTATCTCTTTCGTCTGTCTCTTTCCTTTCCGCTGTAAAGCGCTCAGGCTCTCCTGGACTCTAAAGCGCGCGCTTGCTCCTATGGGCATCAGTTGACATCACTGGTTTAAGGTAACAGAGTTTCCAGCTGGCCAAAACAAGGGGATGCACTATCACCTTTACTTTTAACTTTGCTCTAGAATAGGGATCAGCAAAAATATCATCGTGATCACTAGCAATAGTGACGTCGCAGGACGTAAAAAATCTAAATACACATGTATACCTATTCCGTATCTCTTTTTTTTTTAATTGTAGGTTTTAAGTCGTACATCAATACCTTATTTTACAGTTTCTATGAAAACGTGTTCTTTGTGCACCCCTAGAGCGTGGTTACAAAGTTAAATCTCCATGTAGAGGAGGTCGGAGTTATCTACAAATTAAATTGCAACACTATAGAATGAGTTGTCATATCTTGCTGAAAATTTGTTCTTTTATGAAGTTATGTAACAAAACAAGAGTGAGCCGTAACAAGCGTATCTAATATTTCCAGTTTTTATCTTCGTAATAACGAAATGCCCACGAGTGCATGGCTTTCTACGAGCAACTCTAGGCCAACGTATTATGAATTTCAGACAATGAAGACACCACAATGGCATAAAAATACGCTCGTCTTTCAGCTGTTTTCAAAGTCTGTAAATGCAAGCTGGACTTCTAATCCAGTGTTTAATGTATTATAAGTATTGCGTTTAAACATTTACACACAAAGGCACTTTGCTCTCTTTGAGTACTTACAATATAGCCGTGTAGATTATAAGGAGATTGTTTGATATCATTCTATGGTATGCATAAATTGCAGACGTGAGAGCAATAGTGGACTTAGAAATATCTTCCAGTAAATGCAGATTTCATTATAGCTTATTTGAAAACGACATTTACAGTATACGCCAAAACAAATAATACTGATGGTGGATACTACTCTATTACGTAACTACAAATTTAGAACAGTTTCGGAAACATGGGACATACTTGCAATAGGCCTTTACTGGTTTCAAACTCTTGTGATAGAGCTAATCCAATTTTCAATTTGCATTTCTTAACTTTATCTACATTTCCTGCACTACTTTAAACAAGGATTTATCAATATTGGCTGCTTTCCAAAGTTAAATAGATTTCAAAAAGGCATATGACTCGGTTAAGAGGGAAGTATTATATGATATTCTTATTGAATTTGGTATTCCCAAGAAACTAGTTCGATTAATTAAAATGTGTCTCAGTGAAACATACTGCAGAGTCCGTATAGGTCAGCTTCTATCTGATGCTTTTCCAATTCACTGCGGGCTAAAGCAGGGAGATGCACTATCACCTTTACTTTTTAACTTCGCTCTAGAATATGCCATTAGGAAAGTTCAGGATAACAGGCAGGGTTTGGAATTGAACGGGTTACATCAGCTTCTTGTCTATGCGGATGACGTGAATATGTTAGGAGAAAATACACAAACGATTAGGGAAAACACGGAAATTTTACTTCAAGCAAGTAGAGCGATCGGTTTGGAAGTAAATCCCAAAAAGACAAAGTATATGATTATGTCTCGTGACCAGAATATTGTACGAAATGGAAATATAAAAATTGGAGATTCATCCTTCGAAGAGGTGGAAAAATTCAAATATCTTGGAGCAACAGTAACAAAAATAAATGACACTCGGGAGGAAATTAAACGCAGAATAAATATGGGAAATGCGTGTTAATATTCGGTTGAGAAGCTCTTATCATCCAGTCCGCTGTCAAAAAATCTGAAAGTTAGAATTTATAAAACAGTTATATTACCGGTTGTTCTGTATGGTTGTGAAACTTGGACTCTCACTCTGAGAGAGGAAGATAGGTTCAGGGTGTTTGAGAATAAGGTGCTTAGGAAAATATTTGGGGCTAAGCGGGATGAAGTTACAAGAGAATGGAGAAAGTTACACAACACAGAACTGCACGCATTGTATTCTTCACCTGACATAATTAGGAACATTAAATCCAGACGTTTGAGATGGGCAGGGCATGTAGCACGTATGGGCGAAACCAGAAATGCATATAGAGTGTTAGTTGGGAGACCGGAGGGAAAAAGACCTTCAGGGAGGCCGAGACGTAGATGGGAAGATAATATTAAAATTGATTTGAGGGAGGTGGAGTATGATGATAGAGACTGGATTAATCTTGCACAGGATAGGTACCGCTGGAGGGCTTATGTGAGGGCGGCAATGAACCTTCGGGTTCCTTAAAAGCCATTTGTAAGTAAGTAAGTAAGTAAGTAATAATAATAATAATACTAATAATAATAATAATCTTCTTCTTTCTATCACGTATTAAACCTGATCTATTCATACATTTCAAAAAGGCGTATGACTTAAGAGAGAAGATTTATATAATATTCTCATCGAATTTGGTATTCCCAAGAAACTATTTCGATTAATTAAAATGTGTCTCAGAGAAACGTACAGCAGAGTCCGTAACGACAAGATTCTGTCAGATGTTTTTCCAATTCACTGCGGGCTAAAGCAAGTGATGCACTATCACCTTTACTTTTTAAGTTCGCTCTAGAATATGCCATTAGGAAAGTCCACTATAACAGAGAGGGTTTGGAATTGAAAGGATTACATCAGCTGCTTTTTTATGCGGATGACGTGACTATGTTAGGAGAAAATCCATAAACTATTAGGGAAAACAAGGGCATTTTACTTGAAGCAAGTAAAGCGATAGGTTTGGAAGTAAATCTCGAAAAAACAAAGTATATGATTATGTCTCGTGACAAGAATATTGTACGAAATGGAAATATAAAAATTGGAAATTTATCCTTTGAAGAGGTGGAAAAATTCAAATATCTTGGAGCAATAGTAACAAATATAAATGATCCTCGGAAGGAAATTAAACGCAGTATAAATATGGGAAATGGGTGTTATTATTCGGTTGAGAAGATTTTATCATCCAGTCTGCTCTCAAAAAAGTTGAAAATTAGAATTTATAAAACAATTTTATTACCGGTTCTTCTGTATGGTTGTGATACTTGATCTCTCACTTTGAGAGAGGAACAGATGTTAAGGGTGTCTGAGAATAAAGTACTTAGGAAAATATTTGGGGCTAAAAGGGATGAAGTTACAGGAGAATGGAGAAAGTTACACAACGCAGAGCTGCACGCATTGTATCCTTCACCTCACATAATTAGGAACATTAAATCCAGACGTTTGAGATGGGCAGGGCATGTAGCACGTATGAGCGAATCCAGAAATGCATATAGAGTGTTAATTGGGAGGCCAGAGAGGAAAAGACCTTTGGGGAGGCCGAGACGTAGATGGGAAGATAATATTAAAATGAATTTGAGAGAGATGGGATATGATGACTGAGACTGGATTAATCTTGCTCAGGATAGGGTCGATGGCGGGCGTATGTGAGGGCGGCAATGAACCTCCGGGTTCCTTAAAAGCCATAAGTTAGTAGTAGTAGTAGTTCTTTTAGTAGGTTTTTTACGACGCTTTATCAACAGCTTAGGTTATTTAGTGTCTTAATGAGATGAAGGTGATAATGCCGGTGAAATGAGTCCGGGGTCCAAGTAGTAGTAGTAGTAGTAGTAGTAGTAGTAGTAGTAGTAGTAGTAGTAGTAGTAGTAGTAATAAAATAATAATAATAATAATAATAATAATAATAATAATAATAATAATAGTAGTAATTATGCCTGAGATTGTAGTTCTGGTTAATAAATTACGATGCAAGTTTATAGCGTATTTTTCGTTTCTATTTCTATTATTGTACATATTTGTATGTCTGGTGGTGTGGAATAGGATGCCTTATGGCCTTTACTACACAGAAATAAAAAAATAAATAAATAAATAAATATATATATATATTTTACTAACCACAACGCACATGAAATCAATGCAAAAGAGAGAGATATACAATTACACTGAAGTTCCCCATACAACGTAAACTGCGAAATCACCACTTCCGCCCCCATACTGGCGTCTATAAAGGTTATTGGTCAGCCCTGTTTCACTGAACTTCATGTGAAGTGACTGCACTAAAACGATTCGATCAAGTACTTAGTGGCTGCGGTGAAACGTGCACTTATACCCACTAACCACAGCCTCTATACCTGTTACTTGTCGAGATATCGGAGCCATATTCATAGACTGGATGCATTATAGCAAACCGCTGAAGTTCACTCCGCCTTCAAGGCAGGTCTGTCACTAAGCGAGCATTTTATAGCGAACAGCAGCGTTATACATTTTAAGAATATGGGGCAACAAATAATGCTAACGACCGATGTGTTTGTAATGGACAAGGGGTAAACTTGACACTGGGCATACAAACATTATTCGAGGTCAGTTTGTCCACTTATATTGTTCACTGTCATGAAGTCCATCTTCATTTGGTACACAGACATTTCGGTCACTTTTGTTGTCCATAAAAGTTTAGTCTATCTCCAATATTGCTCATTAATATCATAGGTCGACAAATAAGGTGTCCATTTTCTTTGGTCTACAATTTGTGTTCACTTTGTTCTTAAGTCTATTTAAATTTTTTTTCCAGTGAACTAAATACAAACCGAGATGAATTGGACGAGTTACGCAATAAGAGACTAACCGCCAAAAACCTGTTTAGAGATATTGACCACTGAAATAAATTTGGTTTTTATTAAACATTTTACGCAAGATGTATTGTAACATTCATATTGTTACAAAAAATAGCACAAATGATATTTTAAAAAAAGCTAACGGATTTTTAATAACCTACCAGCAGTTGATTTAACATTGCAAATCAAAATAAGTAAATAAATTTATGCAATGAACAAATTTTGCTTATAAATAGCAGCAAAATGCAGTTATCGCATTCTAGATTTTTTTAAAGTTAAATAATTCAGCCAACTAGAGATCTATGCTAATAACTCAATCTTTGTCAAACTTTCATTTGGTCTATTATTGCGCAACTCCGTTCAATCACAGTTAGTAGAAAAGAATTTCATCAATAGTCTATTTATGTGCGCAAGAACAGTAACAATATAAACCTAAAAGGCACACTCGAACTTTTTCCTATTACCGCTTCTGTTATCGTTATGTATTAGTCATAACGACATAAAAAAATTGAAATATTAAGACATGCGCAGTCGAATTGTAACAAATTTTATCATTTGTTTTATTTTCCCGCCAAAAATGTATGGCTTCATGAAAATTTTATCTCAATACCTTAATTATATGCATATTTTGATATAATTAATAGAAGTTGAGTTAATGTACGAGTTTTGCGTACCATAACTTTAAATTTAATTATTTCAAAAAATATATTTTCTGTTTCCAACTACAAGTAGGCTATTTATTTTATTTCTTAGTGGTTAAAACTAGAGTGAAATTGTTTGAGCAACTGCACGCAACCCACCCAATAATGTATAGTTAGAATTAGATGATCAACCAGCAAATATAACAGTGTATACACCCAAACTAGTACAACAAAGAAAAAATAATAAACCCAATTCAAAAGAAATAAAACCAGTAAAATAAGGAATTACAAATCAAGAAACTTGGCATACTCATTCATTAATACCTTTGTTGTAAAATGGAGCATTTGATTGGCTGTATTCGGCATATTTTTATTGCTAAAGAATCATACGTAAGGCAATATTATCTTTTTATTAATGTTTTAACATTGAAGAAATTATTTTTGTTTTTACAAATGAACAAATTTGAGTAGGGCATTACTAATGCTCCTTTAAGAAAAATTAGATTTAAAGAAATAATTTTTTTTAGAAATAGGATTTTCACTAATAAAATTTAAAAAATAATTTCAATAAAATTATTTAAAAAGTATTTATGAGAAAATATTGAAAGTTGCAATGTGTGATTATGATATTGATATGCATTTTCAGTAAAAATTTCGACTCTCTAGATAAATAATTGTTGATTTAGAAATTTCAGTAGCGTACGTTTTAAAACATTTTGAACTCGATAAAAAAAAATTCAAGCATCAAATTAACATTTTAAAGAGTCACTGCGACCTGGTGCACGGGATTTATTTACCCCTGATGATGATGATGATTATTATTATTATTATATCATTATCATTATCATTATTATTATTATTATTATTATTATTATTATTATTATTATTATTATTATTATTATTATTGAACGGTACAACATTAAGAAAGTTACAAACTTGAAATTTTTAGGGTCAATACTGCACCAAGATGGATCATCAAGACTGCAAATTGAGAGGTGAATATGTCGAGGAAAACGAGCTATTGGAATACTAAATTCATTACTATGGAGTAGTAACATTTTGTCTGATACAAAGAAAATAATTTATAAAACAATAGTGAAGAGTATAATGCTTTATGAAGCAGAAACTAGGACAGCAAATAGGGTACTGAAAGGAAAATTAAGAACTTCTGGGGGATATCCGCTAGAAGGTCAAGAAGAGAAATGATAAGGAATACAATAATATAGCAGAGGATGAATGTATAAAAAGATATAATAGAAGCTGTAAATGGGAAAAAATATTGCAATGGTATGGGCATGTTAAAAGGATGGAAGAATACCAAAGATAATCATGCATTGGGAACCAGAAGGAAGGAACAGGAAAGGAAAACCTAATGAAAATTGGATCGACGGAGCGAAAAAAAAAAAAAATGTAACTGAAAGGACTGCAAGATCCAGATACATTAGATAGGGAAAAATGGAAGAAAACATTAAATGAACAATATGATACATTGTTTGGTTGAGGAAAATCTACAGCACTGTAGAAAGTCCTACAATAGATTAAATTTATTATTATTATTATTATTATTATTATTATTATTATTATTATTATTATTATTACTACGAAGAATATTCTCTACCAAATTCCTATCTCTCGTATTTCATCTCTCGTAGGTTGGCAGGTCTGATGTTTCATGCGATCTCTGGTTGTTAAGAATGACGTAAGACGTTTAGTTCAGTATTCTCCGATACGGCTGTGTAACTAAAACCACCGTTTCTGGCGTGTAAAATAAGTAATGGGAACATTGAGAATGAGTATCATATCTTTGCCAGAGTTTGTGGTCATGAAAGCTGACAACTACTGTGATTGGCAGATTGTTGATGTCACATCTGTTTAGGAGGTGGTATCACTCTCAGCCGTAGTGGCATATGCCACTGACTGGACAGTGTACTCAAAGACACACCCCAGAAACACAAAATGCGAGTGTTTTACCTTTTACGCAGTCAGTGTTGGGTGGGACAGTTCTCAGCTGCAATGGCAATAAGTCCTCACTGACTGGCTTTTTACTCAAGGACACGCGCCAGAAACGTTGGCACTGGCTGTACCCTTTCGTCGCATAGCACACATCTAGTGGATATGTGTACGTATGCATGTATTTATGTTTGTGTATGCGTAAGTACATGTATGTATTCATTTGTGTATATAGGTAGACTATCTAAGTACATATGCGTGTGTACTGTTTATGTTTACATGCACATATCCATAATCTTTGTAACGGAGAAGAAACAAAGAAATCTAAGTGGCAACGAGTCTTCATAACCAACAATGACGACGCGTATGACAGGGTATCGGCTTAGTGTCCACGCTATCACCCAGTCACGTAGGGATACTAATGGCAAGATGGTGGGTCGTGATAGCAGCGTAATACAAATAAACAGTAATTTAGGAACCTGCGTGATAATATCGACTCGAGATGCGATTAATCAGGGATAAATATTAGCTGCTGCTAATGTTACTGCTGGCCCTCAGATCCTGACACGCAAGACTTCCGCTCTGACACATGAACCGTCTTCGAGCTCACAAACATTGTTTGTTTTGCTTGTTTGCAGTAGACATGGAGGAAATAGAAGCCCGTCATAATTTGGAATTCAATTATTTGATGAAATGAAGCGATAACAGCTACAGAAACAAGTTGATTCATGATAGCATTGTAGCCAGGCACAACTACATTTTCAAGCGACATACGTAACAAAGCTTGCTAGAAAATCACTACGAATGCATTAATAAACGAAATAGTTCTGTCAGAGATATCACACACCGGACTATGATCGATTCTGAGATTCACTTTCCTTTCTAACGTACTTTCTGAATATGTATTTTTACACAACGTAGAAAATGGGCAACTGTGTCAAGAGAGAAAGGTCGTAATGCAATAGTATATTGCGATGCAAGGGTGGTAAATGCAATGTAACAGAATCGACGAAAAGTTAGAAAATACGGGACGAAGTCGAGACTTTTCTATTTCAGATATTCTTTTTATGCACTTAACACACATAATTGCATACCTTTTTTCACGAAAATACTTCTAGAACTGCAAATGCTATATGATTTTTGTGATATATTTGCACTGAAATTATAAAAGGAAATTTATTTTTCAAAGGTTTTGCGCATTGTTTTGTTGTAGGTCAATAGGTAACTAAGCAACTCTAAGAATAGAATTTGTTGATGCTCCAAATAATGATCCCTTGAATGTATAATAGTTAGTCAACGTAACTATTATACATTCAAGGGAGCATTATTTTGCTAAAAATATTAGTAAAAGTTGGTGTTATAATACATTCGAAACAGCTAAGATGATTGAAAGCAATGATTCTGATAGGCTACGTTCGTATAGATAAATATTGAAAATTTATAGACAATTTGCTGTAATTTGTTCATGCTGTTATGTCCTATAATAGCAATATTACTGCTATGAGTTGACAATATCTTTTTGTCTTAACAAACAGTTCTCGTGTTGTATATCCAACTTACAATACATGTCGACAATAGCGGTAAGTACAGATAAAATATAATTTTAAGTTCCTATATTGTATAAGTTCCGCTTACAACACACTGAGCATCTGCAGTAAACAAGAGACTCTGTATATATGCTACTTGTGGACAGTCGTGTGAAATTGTTGCCGATATACAGGTGCACTCCTATCAAGACCCGCTCCAAATTTTAATTCTGCATTTGTACATAAAAATCACTATCGTGCAAAAAAATCGATTTCTTCTTTCCTACAGTTCGAGAGAGAATTCCTAGAAAATACTGTAGTACTTAAAATGATTATCGCGGAGAGAACGTAATGGTTAAGTTTAACATCCTGAGTGCATTATTTTTTCATGAGGTTTATTGTAAAGAGAAATATTAATAGTTCAAAATTATTGAAAGATAAACACTAATGGTTTAACGTTCTGAGGATATTCCTTTCTTTAAGAGGATTACTGTGAAAAGAACATTTATGGTTTAACATTCTGACAACATTCTTTTTATTAAGAGGATTATTATAAAGATAAACACTAATGGTTTAACGTTCTGAAGATATTTATTTAAGAAGATTACTGTGAAAAGAACACTTATGGTTTAACATTCTGACAACATTCTTTTTATTAAGAGGATTATTGTAAAGATAAACACTAATGGTTTAACGTTCTGAAGATATTTCTTTAAGAAGATTACTGTGAAAAGAACATTTATGGTTTAACATTCTGACAACATTCTTTTATTAAGAGGATTATTGTAAAGATAAACACTAACGGTTTAACGTTCTGAGGATATTCTTCCTTTCTTTAAGAAGATTACTGTGAAAAAAACATTCTGACAACATTCTTTTTATTGAAAGGATTATTGTGAAGATAAACACTAATGGTTTAACGATCTGAGGATATTACTTTCTTTAAGAAGATTACTGTGAAAAGAACATTTAAGGTTTAAAATTCTGACAACATTCTTTACATTAAGAGGATTATTCTAAAGATAAACACTAATGGTTTAACGTTCTGAGATTATTCCTTCTTTAAGAGGATTACTATGAAAAGAACACTTATGGTTTAATATTCTGACGATAATATTCCTTTTATTAAGAGGATTATTGTAAAGAAAAACACTGAGAACTTAACCTTCTGAGGAAGTTCCTTCCTTTAAGAGGATTATGATTAAACATGCTGACGATATTCCTTCATTAATAGAATTATTATTAAGAGAAACATTTACGATTTAACATCTGAAGATATTCCTTTTCTTAAGAAGATTTTGTACAGAGAAACACTAATAGTTTTACAGTGGGCATTAGCATAGAGAAAAATTACAAGGACTATAATTAACTAATTAATCAAGGCGAGGTAGCGATGCACAGGGTTCTTCGATTGGTCGCATACCTTGAATTTTGCTGAGGCTAGTGCCGTCTTGGATTTTTTCTATTATAGCTTTTGAGAGGGGTGAAATATTTTGAAGTGACAATACGTGATTTCTTAAGACTTAGGCATTTCTCTTGATGCATAAAAATATATAATTTCTTTGAAATGAATGTCCATACCTGCTTTAATACTTCAAGGCCCTAGTATATCCAACTGATTTCCGTACTTCACAATACATGTTTTTATTTTAGTAAAGAGTAAGCTTCCTGAAGAAATACCTGCGTTCAAGGAAAGGTTTAAGACATTTAAAGGAAAATAATAAACCCGAATAGGATTAGAAGTTCACTGAATTGTCAGAATCGATGTCCACCTTGTGGGTTTGCATTGGCTGCTTGTTCCGTAAAATTTTCGCTGTGCAGATTCTGATGTTTATGTAAATTCTATTCCCGGTACTCCAAATGCCTTCTATCTCCTACGCATGCTGCCGCTCACGCACTCTTTACTCGTCCAAGTCAAATCCCCAACACATGGAAGAAAATCACGTTCACCTTCGCTTGTTACAGTTCTTACTTCCAAGAAACGAAACAACGCATGATGTAGTCGGAAATTTAGATTACCATTTATTCCTTTCCCTTCGAAAGTTTAGATATTTTTACGTCTATTACTTGTACTAGAAAATTTACCGACGCTGCATAAACTCCGAAGTTATCTAGGGTCAGGAAATTAGTGAAAGAGATGCACCGAGTATTCGTCATGGATGACTTAACGCATTCGCATTGCAGTTATGGAAAATCCTGAGAAAACACAAACAGTTGCTTAGCCCAAGCGGCATTTCGACCAAAGCTCGAGCGCTAACTTGTATATTAGGCCTTTCTCCACCCATACGCCGCACAGCGTGCAATTTTCCCAATCTAGGTGGACAAAAATCAAATTTCGACTAGTTGAGTTAAGAATAGGTGAATATGAATTCATGTTCTTTAACATTTTGAGAATGTTGTGAGAAATAGCTTTTACTGTTTTATCAGCAGCAAGCTATATTTAGAAGGGTATGAACAACGATTTCTTTCTAACACATCTCGCTCCGGTTCAGTCGTAGACAGAGAGGCTTACTATGTGAGTGAATAAGTGCCAATTGTTAGTGATTTATTGTGCTGTGAGTCATGTAGTCTGTTTAGATAGGTATATCCTTAATAATGTAACTTCAATTTCAATTTTGCAAAGTATTTTTCTACTTACATTGCGGTTTAATATCATTTATTTCCAAGAAATAGTCTGCCCAGGCATCCTGGGTTGCACAGAATAACACACATATAAGAATAGTAACGATTACAGTAAGATAGATGAGTCAAATTGAAATGTGAACTAGGAGCTTAAATTTAAGAAATAATAAATTTGTACACACACACACACACACACACACACACACACACACACACATATATATATATATATATATATATATATATATATATATATATATATATATGTGTGTGTGTGTGTGTGTGTAACAATCACACACTAACGGATAGAAAAGGGGGGGGGGAATTATGATATTCCGTATAAATGATTTTTCAGAATTGCCACAGACCCTTTAATGGTTGAAGTAATTATTTCGGAATGATGTCAAGGATTCCAAATATTTTGATAGTGTTTACAGTTGATCGTGGGATGGTGCCCCTCGCTCCGATCATTAAACCATTTACTTCCCAGGTGCCTTCCATCTGATATTTTTCTCGAAAATACGGAATAGTAGGCTCATAAATTTGTTGTTTCTCTTTGTTGACCTCGGATGGTTGGGTCTGGCTCATCTCAAATCTAACAGTTGGGTCCAGTATAAAGCCTTTACTATTAGTCTTGTCTAGAGCCACGATGTCCGCTCTTCTAATTCCGCCGCCTTCAGACGCAACGCAGTGCACCTCTTCATGGACCTCGAAGGATTTGAAAAATATATGTTTTTAAAGTTCTCCAAATATAATGTGAATTTTAGTATAGACGGTCACGTCCGGTTACAACAATTATTATTTTACCCTTTAATACAATATAATTTAGAGTGTTGAATCGTTGTTTTAAAGTTTGCGCGTTCTTGCGCATTTTCAGTAATTATTATTATTTTTTCAGTGGTGGAGCATACGGTGACGCGGCGACAACTTTTCACGTTTGGCTTAAGAGCAAAAAGAATAATGAAATAAAGAAGATTTTAATCACTGTGTGAGTGTTTAGGCCTGTAAAATTATTCACATGACATCGAATATATTATAACCTTAACAAACTCACCGTGAATCAGAACGAAAATCTACTGTAATAGTTGAACAAAATTAACAACTTCTCTGCATTCTAACAGATTTATATAAAACAGTGACCGGCATGTTCCGTGCTCTGTGACTTCATACCATGGAGCCGCCACGCTCTTTGCTCGGGAAACTCTGCATACTGAGCACAGCGAGGAGAGAAGGTTCAACTGAACAGTGGTGGTACGGCGCCTATGCAATGACAGAGCGCGATCCATTCGTCTGAGGTAGTATGGGACCAGCACAATTACAATACATTTATACGAAAACAAAACTGTACATCCGTGATAAATGAATGTAACAAAATATTTTGGTTTGTAATCAAATTTAATATACTTATAATAATATGAAATTCATAATATAGCCAGCTGCAGAAGCGTTCGCATTATCTAAATGAGGCTCCGAAACTGCTATAAATATACAAATATAGAAATAAATAATAAGCAGTACTACAACACTTTGTCTACTCGGAAACTTGAAAACAGTTCAAGTGTTTTTGACATACATTTTCCTACACAATATACAGATTGAACTATATAGGCCCTAACTTGGTGAGTAGTATGCAAAGTATATTTCAACTTTTGAAACACACCATCACTTTGTGTTACTATCGTGCCCAAGCTAAATGCTTTGTAGAGATCAAACTATGTTATGGAGTATGGAGGAATGACAAAGTGTTTGATTTGTGGCAAGCTGTTTCAGCATGTAAAGAAATTCAATATACAGTGCCATTATTCTCTATGCCACACAAATGATTATGACAAATATGGGGGAGAATATCGACAAATACTGGTGCAGCAATTGAAAGATAAATTGTTAAGTGAAGCTAGGGAACACACTGTCAGTGAATCAATGGTAAGCTTAAGGCTTAAGATATAGGATTTCACTAGCCATTGCAAAGAACATGCGTTCTTTAAATGACGGGGAATTTGCCAAGAATGTTGCCATCATGACCGCAGAGTAGTTATTCCCTAGCAAAATACAGGAATGTGATTCCATCAATTTATCTCCAAGAACTGTCGTATCATTGCTGCACTGACGCCACTGCGCTGGTGCGTGTTAACAGTAATACGACTCAACTGCTCGCTCTTCCAAGCTCTTGAGGCCTGACTGGCTCTTACGTCATAACTGCAGCTTCTGCCGGCCACTGATATAAAACTTTGTACAGCCTTACGGGTGGCTCATATTTTTGTGTAATTAAGTTTTCACAAGTAAAACTACTCCATTATAGCATGTGCATTTGGACAAAATTAACAATATCCCCTATCTAACAGATTTTTATGAAACTTTATTCAGAAGTTAGAGGTAGCATATATTTTATGTCTGATTATATTTTCTCTGATGCAGTTAATTAAACAAATGAGAATGTGCAATTAGAATGAATATAGTCTAGCCCAGAAGACGATGCAGTCTTAGCAAACAGGTCAGCTCCAGCATTTCCATGGGTTCCAGTGTGTCCTCGAACCCACGTTAAGCATACATGTACCGAATGTTGACTGATTGTAATTCTGATGCTGATTGAAATTGGATTCATGTTTAACCGGACGTTTGATTTGAGTGCAGAATGGGAGTCACTAACCAGGTATGACCTAAAATTCATACCTTACATTGTTAGTATGGCATTACTAGCAATAATAATAATAATAATAATAATAATAATAATAATAATAATAATAGATAATAATAATAATAATTCTAACCAAGCGTGAACGAAAATTCCTACCTTAACAGTAGTAGTGGTAAACAACAACAATAATAATAATAATAATAATAATAATAGCAATAATAATTCTGACCAAGTGTGACCTAAAATTCCTACCTAAGCAGTATCACATTGGTAGTAGTGATAAATAACAATAACAATAATAATAATAATAATAATAATAATGATAATAATAATCATTCTAACCAAGTGTGACTTAAAAGTCCTACCTAAGCAGTATGGCATTGGTAGTAGTGATAAATAATAATAATAATAATAATAATAATAATAATAATAATAATAATAATAATTGTGTCAGAGGAAGAACAATAGTTTGTATACATCTGAAGTCTGAATAATGTAATATGTAACTAGTCAGCGATGTACTCAACGAAAGGGGATATGAATTGGCCACCCTACTCCATTATCTCATAGCTTAGTTGCCTCATGAGTGATGCCTTACTGGTGTCACTTATGAGGTTCAGATCTGTCTTCGGACAGTTGACTATACAAAAACAACAATATAATAATAGTAATAGTAGTAGTAATAATAATAATAATAATAATAATAATAATAATAATCCATGGTTCAAGAGCCCATAGATGGCCAGAGGTGATCAGCCGACTAATGGCGTCACATCACATCTTTCAGAAGAGGAGAACGATCACCCAACGAGAACGGAGGTAACATGTGATTAGCACTATGTCCCCACCAGCCATTATAGCTTCTTCGTAGAACCGGATTTTGCTACCAAATTCATAACGATGCTGAGTACAAAGTGCATGGTATTCATAAAGTTCTATTCGTATTTTAATCGTTAATTACTTATAGAAAAAATTAGAGTAATGCGCCTTCATAGAGGATTTTCCATACCGGAGAGTTTGTGCTTAAAGTACTTCTATGTTCTCTCTGGTTGCTAGGTTACTAATTACCGGTAGTTATACTATTAGTAGTTTATTTTTTAATTTTTCAATCTGGCTGCAACATATATAGTTTTAATTTCTTTTTCCCTTAGTGATTGATACTGTAATCCAGTAAAACACAATAACGACACTGTATGAGAGTCTACTTGCAATTTGATTTGTACAATCCTAGATCATATATACCCCAGATAGGTCGGCCTTATAGGCTTTGACGTTAACAACTTTTGTCAGGTTTACTACACTGCCATCTAGTTGTTACATAAGGAGTCACGTCATAATTCCCATTTGAATTGCATTAGCGACTGCACTGCCATCTCGTGTTCGTTTACGGCGGACGGGTGGTGATCCTGGCGGTTGTTCTCTTCAAAGTGCAAACGAATTTAACATAGCAATGACCTATCTGTTACATATGTGATCTGGGGTACAACGTAATTCGCGTGGCAGATGAAGGGCTGCGACCGAATACTCGTTTGGCCACCATGTTCACCAAAGTCACACTCCTATGTTTGTTTCTCTGGAGATATGTTAAAGGATATTTTAGAGAGAACTCCTGTTTATAACACTGCAATTCTTCAAACCAGGATAACAGTAGCGATCGAGACAATTAACCCTGAAATAATTGCATGTACCTACAGAGAGATAAAATACAGTATTTACGTGCTATATAAGGTGCATGTGTTGAAGTATACTCTGGATAATAACATTTTAGGTAGGCAATAGGTATAAATTGCATTGTTCTATCTCCTTTAGTTTCATCATAATTCATTGTTTAAATGTGAAGAGGGTTTTATGGACACGAGGTATATTAATCATAATATTCTGTGAAACATGATCACATATATCTAAATTATAGGAATAAAACCTCAGAATTCATAAATATGAAGCGAGACGTCGTAAGATTCAGTCCAATAATGTGGGTTTTTTATTATTTTAGGTGATTATATCCGTCAGTTGTCAGAACATTACAAACAACTCTAATGAAGTAATGAATTGTGACAGAAATACGTCCCCTTGTACACTGGGATGATATAGTAAGTGCCTGAGGATCATAATGTCGTGACAGTAAGCAATAGAGTTTCGTGAATTAATTTCCAAGCTATAAATCTATAATACAAGAAGTCAGTAGGCCTAATTAGTGGCTAAGGTAACGATCAATCAACCTTAATCACATAAATTCAGTAAATAAATGTGACGTATCATTGTAACACATTACAGAACTTTCGTCCGTATAATTAAATTTGCTCATAATAGTAATAATAATAATAATAATAATAATAATAATACTTGCTTATTCTGGTGTAGTTCAGGCCATTAGGCCTTCTCTTCCACACCACCAGAAATACAAATATAATAATACTACTGGCTTGTACAACTAAGTTCATTAGACGTTTAAATTAACATTTTTCAGATTTATTTTCAATGAAGAATACCAGACATTTGGAAAGTTATTTGCTTCCATAACAATGAAAAATACTCTCTCTCGAGCCAATCCTGAAGAGAACCACGCATATAAATATCTACACCACACCGCCATTAAATATATGAAAAAGACCCAACCCCACTTGATTAATAATTATAAAAATATTTGATTTTTAATAATGTTATTATCTTACGTATGTTTTATAGCTTTCAGTAACATATACTATATATACTATATAGCCGCCACTCAGTAAAATATAGAAATCAAAATCTAATTTAAGTTATTCTCCACATCTACTTATATAACTCCAAAAGTTTCACTTTCATATCATCAATATAGCATTAATATGTATAATTAATGAAAAATAGTCACATCATGGCATTAACTACAATAATATTTCATTTCTAATGGTAATAATGTCATCAAACCACTTCAAGTTTTGTAGTTTTTAATATCCAACACACAGCTGTACCCAGAAAATTACACACCACAGAATCGAACCTGTAAATTATTTTTAGTAAGTTAAGTTTTCTTAATAACCAATTTAATTTGAGCTCTAAATATGTCAGCAATCTTGCAGATCATGGCCTTCGTGTAATATTGTTTACTGTAGTATGTGTTTTGTTTTATTCTGAAATGCAACACGGCCGACTTGATGCTCTCTTCGCTTCTCCTTTACAAAAAAAAAAAAAAAAAGCGAAGGGAATAGGCTATCAAGTCGGCAGTGAATGCTATTAGCTAGTTCTCAAAACTGACGACAGATAGATTTTGCAAAATAGGAAAATTATGTTTAAAAATTTACATTTCACTGAAAATTACTATTTTTCCGAAACATTTTGAGTTCCAAGCTTGAAAATGAGGGGTCATTTATTAAAATCTGTCCAGCCGTTTTCCCGTAGTTTCCATTAAAAGTTCAAATTATATATAGATAAATAAAAAGAAAAATCACACTATAAACAAAGCAAAGCTACACAAAAATATACACAGGTTGCAGTCATACCTACTAACTTTAAATGAGTGATTAAGTGTCATAATTAATTATATATTAATTCATTAACGAACATAAACAAGAAACTTGCAATTTTAAGCCTGAGTAAAAATCACAAAATTATAGGAATATACCTAAAAACATGAAATAAGGCAAAAATTTGCAATTTAATTTTGAATTGTGATAAAGTCTGGCAGTCCCTGATATGTCATCTGACAGGGAGAAGATTTCGAATTTTCAAAATATAAATCTAGCCTATATTTTTTTTCAGCAGAGACATGCCTTTAATGACACCTATAGCTAATTAATAACAAACGGCGATCAAAAATGATAATGTTAGCTTCCAAAAACAAATTATTTATTTAAATAAAAAATTATTAATAACAATTTACTCGACTTCGTCTCATCTTCTATAGCTTTTCCTCGATTCTGCTATAATGCACTTACCACTCTTGTAACGCAATAAACTATAATGTATAAAAATAAACTTAATGCTATGGCAGTCCTGTTTCTAGTACAATAATGTGTATGTATTTATTAACACTACAATCGGGTATACACCCGGTGGTAGTGATATATAATATACAATAATTACAATTACATGAAATAAAATAAAATAAACGTAAATGAAATAAAATAAAATAAACGTAAATCTATAAATAGAAGATGCAATAAACCTAGGACTATAAATAAAAACTATTCTATAATAACGCCTACGATAAGCAAAAGTATATCTAACTTATAAGTACTTATATTTCACCCAACTATTACCAATTTAAGTAATTACATATCACCTTAATTAATTACATACCAACTTAATTACATATCATCTTAATTAATTACATATCACCTTAATTTATTTACATATCAACTAAATTACATACCATCTTAATTAATTACATATAAAATTAATTAATTATATATCAACTCAATTAATTACATGACACAACTTAAATAATTACACTGCACCTCCAATTAAATTTTCAGTCTAATCTTCTCAACCTTTCCTTAAATGTATTGATTTTAAGAGGACCACCTTGAAAGATTGCCGCAGGTAAGCTGTTCCAGTCTACTATTGTGAGGTTAACAAAGGAAAATTTTGCCACGTCCGTTCTTTGTTTTCTACATTTAAACTTCCTAATATGATCAGCCCTTCCTAAGTATGATGGTGTTGCTAATCTAGCATTGATATCGGTCCATGCTTTGTGTTCCATTTGTGCCTTGAACAATGCGGTGAGTCTGGTTTTTCGTCGCCTTGATTTGAGAGGTTCCCACCCTAAGTCTTTTACTATCTCCTCACCATGTCCCTTCCCCATTTAGACATAATTTTGCTGCCTTGCGTTGAACCTAATAATAAGGCAGTGTCACAGTGTTTAAGATGGTGTAGAGAATAACAAAAATATTCGTAATTAAAATTATGTTTTACTTGAAAAATCCTATACTTCAAAGTCATCATTCAAGGAATCAGAACTAAGATCACATCTACGATTTCTACAGATTTAAATAATGATTAATCCATATAAAGAAAAGCTTCCATTTATTTTATTGTCGATAATCATTAATACTTTAATCTACACTTTATTTTCGTACCCCTTTTGCAAATTCCCTATTGTTTGTTTTGACCGAGGGCGTGATAATTCATTTCCCCATGGTTTTCAATATTGGATTTTTATTTCTATTTGCAACACAGGCTGCAATTACAAAGTGACGTCACCTTATCGGTTCTCATTAAACCTTGAACATGTCACGCAATAATTTTATACTACAAACATTCCTTATTGACTCGATTTGTGACAATAATATGACAAACAAATCGTATACAACAGTTATTTTTGTGATGCTGCAGATGAAATGGAAACAGTGAATTATTTTATATGTAAATAACGTTTTGTAGATGTTATTTGTTTAGAATAACGTATGCTTGTATTCGTTAATTACAGAAAATACCATTTCAGTGACGAATATTGGCACAATGCATATTTCAGGGACATTGTGCTTCGAATAGCATGCGTTAGTCATTTATATGGAGAACAATGCCAAATATTATTAGAATAGAACTTTGGACGGAGCAGCAGAACAGTTAGCACTTCGGCTTCGTATTGAGAAAATTTATGATACATGCCTTTCTGTAAGCTATATAAACTGGTTCGAAAATTATTTAAGTAATAGACAATCATGTGTAAGATTTTTCAATATACATTTTAATCTATATAACATGAACTGCGGCGTACCACAGGGCTCTATTTTAGGACCTCTCTTATTTATAATATTCATAGACGATATATGTAAAAAAATAAGTTCTGCCTATTATTTGCCGACGATTTAAAAATTTTCCGTACAATCAAAATTAGTGCTGGTTGTTAATCACTTCTATGTGACATTAACTCAGTTGCTAAATGGTCGGAAGACAATAGTATTAAAATTAACGTCTCAAAAACTACTGTAATAATCTCTTGTAGAAAAATTTTCTTCACTATACTTTACTATATTTTACTACTTAATTAACTGATTATTCCCAGAACATGAATTTTACCAGCAATCGAAAAGTATTGGGAATAAAATTGAATAAGGAAAAAAAAAAAAAAAAAACTTTCCTTCCCAGGCAGAATTCGAACCACGAAAGTCTTAGTTACCAGTCTATCGTGCTCTGGAGTGAACAAGGCTCTGAAATCAGCTACAAGGGTCGGTCCGGTATTTTTGCCACTACTGTACCTTTTCCTCTGAATGTATTTAAGGCAGAATCATGCAATTTTGCACACTAGTAGACAAGAATGTTTTTAATCATTCTTGGATTTCTCAGACTATAATGTTTGGAATATTGAGATTTTTCACCAAACATACCTACATTCTCCCCTTAAGTCAGCATGCATGCAGTTCTCCTCTTTCCCCCTCCTGGCCCACTGAATCTACTCAGAAAATGACTCACTTCACATTACCCCTACTCAAATGTTCATGCTTAACACTGCCCAAGCTATCTAAACACAACAGTATTTAATTTTTGTTACCAACTACCGAAGCTAAGATTGCAAGGACATTTTTTGTAATATTCGGTTATGATGATAGCGTGAATATGTTAATATTATAAAAAGACATTCAGATTCAGGTTCGTCTAAAGGAATTTCAGCATCATCTGTGTCTTGTGAGGTACAGGCACGGTAAATGACAACAAGAAATAACAAACTTCAACATTTTTGTTACATCTCAAGAATCTTCTCCTGCATCATATCCGTTGCGGTTCTTTAGAGTAATTTATATACGCTCTTCGAGTTAATTTTGATTGGAGTACAATTAAAATATGTCAGCTACCCTTCACTTCATTTGATAATTCCCTGCATAGTCTTACATCAAGTTGAGTTACACATCTGGATGCTCCAAATTAATTCTCAAGCCCGTCTACCAGAGAAGCAAGGTTCTATTATTGGTTGCAGGAACATACCATGTGTTCTCATTAAGATATTATGAGGCAGAGGTTGATCTACCGTCTATCCCCATACCTTCTCTTACATATTCCGGGCTTGTCTTCAAGTACATCAAACACACACGCGCGACCTGGGGGAGCTTTGAAGTTTATCGATGACGTCAGTCAGGAGGCGTAGAGACAAAGATGGTCTACGGGCGGAAACTAAATCTGTCCCAATTTGCGAGTGACCATTAAATTATTTATTAATGCATGAAAGGCGGTATTTTACGAAGTGCATGATCATAACATCTTTGTTTTTTTTAGTGGGTTATTTTACGACGCTGTATTAACATCTCAGGTTATTTAGTGTCTGCATGAAATGAAGGTGATAATTTCGGTAAAATGAGTCCGGAATCCAGCACCGATAGTTACCCAGCATTTGCCCATACTGAGTTGAGGGAAAACCACGGAAAAAACTTCAACCTGGTAACTTGTCCTGACAGGGATTCGAATTTGGGCCACCTGGTTTCGCGGCCAGACGCACTAGCCGTTACTCCACAGATGTGAACAACATCTTTGTTTGTAGATATAAAATAGAATGGTAATAAAGTAATAACATTCCAATCTGTACTGTTATACTTGCAATAAATAAAATCTTCATCACACTTTCTTTCAAGCCAATCTCTCATTCGTTCAGCCTCTGATTTCGGCATATTGTGTAGCTGAAAGCTTCTAATACTGTAATTCCATTCGTTGTATTCGACTGTAAAACTTCACAACACTACACAGAAGATGCACTGCCCGACAGCAGTCCCACTCTCACTAATTTATGTAGGTCTACTGATTTATGTAAATTTGTGGAAAACAACAATGTCAATAACTTTATTTATATAGCAACGTACGCAATCCCGCTATAAAAACACAAAACCTTCTTAAAATGTCCGCCATGTTTCACAGCTTTCTTCCCGTAACTTATTTTTTAAATTTTCAAATAAAAAACTTCCACCGTTACTCATTGGTTTCACGGTCAGGGTTATATTAATGTTGCCAACACAGCCGTCAAATTTTACTTTCTCGTTATGCGAAGTATGCTATAACAGCAAGTATTGTGATGATGCAACAGATATGATTTTGCTATTTTAACGATAATAGACTTTTATTATTGTGTGGAATATGTTAAAAGTTTAAATTTGCTTGTTTTACAATTGTAAGTTAAGGTACGCGACTTTGATTAGAGTTTCGAGAAGTTGGATTTTAATTTTAGGTTTGCGAAGAACACACCTGCTTGTACATAGGTATTATTTATAACGTTATAAATTTTATAGTACCGAGTAGGTTGTGAAAATGGAGTCCATTCAGCGCGTTTCACATATTTTATCATCACATCTCGCACAATTATATTTCGGTTTCGTTTAGATATCGTCAGAAGTCTCTAAGAACCTTATTGAAAGTTTCTCCATTGATGATTCGTAGATTAAAATTTTAATCTGGTCATATAGGAAAAAATTAGGTCTGGAGAACTTAGTGGCCAAGTAGTAGGACATTCTTTTCAGATCCACCTTCTAGGATAACGTTGATCCTTGTGTAAGTAACACTTGATTTAAAGAAACGTCCCTGGGTATGGGGGTTTTGTTCATTTTAATACTTCCTCTCATTCCCCTGAGTTTGTAACAAAACTACCTGAACGTCGTGTAGATCTCGATTAATTCATACTTACTTAACGTCCATGAGAAGGAAGATAAGCTAGAAGATAATTCACGTGCCATATTTAATCACTAGACTATAGTAGGCCTATACTGCGATACAAGGGTGTTAAGTGCATTATAACACATTCGAGGAAAAATTACAAAAGATGAGACAAAGTTGAATATCTCCTATTTCCGAGATTCTATTATGCACTTAACACATGACACTGCTACTATTTTTGCACCATCACATTTTTAGAATTGCAAATACAGTGTATAATTTTTACGATAATTTTACATGGAAAATATACAGTACATTTATTTTTCAAGAACTTTGCATTATTGTTGCATTGTAAGTCAATACAAATGCCAATAATGGAGTTTGTTAATTGTCTATCATTTTAGTCAAAGTAACTATTATATATTAAATGAAAAAAATATTTTACTGAAAAGATTAGAAATTTAAAAATTGGTGTTACAATAAAACCAATTCATCATAGCAGCTAAGATGAATGAAAGCAATGTTTCTTTCATGTCCATGGACATAAATATTCAAGAGTTACGGAGAAATGGCTGTAATTCATTGGTTCCTCTAGCAACCAGTCTGCGTGTTGTAGATCCAAATTACAAGGGCCATCAACAACTGCTGAAAGTACAGCAAAAAGTATGATTGTGCAAAATATATTTAACACTTTAGAACGTGAAATTTTTGTTATGTCAAATGCTTCGTTGCAGGAATAGAACACCAAGACAACTGCATATGTTTTCGTGATGTAGATTTCGTAATATGATTTTGTAGCTTTTTATTTCAAAGCCATGTTTCTGATCAGATTTCTGTGGTTTCATGCACCTACACTGTCGTATCATATGAACACGTTATGATTGAAATGTGTGTGAATTCAAGCAATATGATTTTACGCTAACTTCGGCACTGTTTGCTTCTCCTGGTTGGGAAAAGCTACAGAGCAACGCAAAGCCGCTGGAATACTAATACTCTTTTCGACTTACAAGCACAACTAATAGGATTATTTATTATGAAAATACCATTATTTTGTGTCATAAAGGACTTACATAGCGTTGTGTTTAGTTACACAGCTCTCGGAAATGTTCTGATGAACCATCATGTTTCCGTAGAAAATACTAGAATATTAAGTTAATTCAAAGAATAAAATTAATCTAAAGTAATCAGTTAATTCCTTCAATTTACTTTTTCATGTTCTTGTGTTTCACTTACACGTTCGAAATTGGTCTGTTTTGGATTCACCATAACTATATTCCCATGGAAAAATAAGGAAAATAAACTATCATTACGATAACTTCTGAACTATTGTAATCATTTTTTGAGCCGTTTCAAGCACATGGGTGGGGCGATATTAGGAGGAAGAAGAATTAAGCGCATAAAATTTGCTGATGATAGCATTGTACTTACAATGACATCACTGGACGCAAGTCGCAATACACATGACATAATATCAATCGAGGAGTATATAGAGCATTCTGTTCGGATCCCAGTGGCGGACACTAAACCCAAGCATCTGACGTAGACTACACGTTAATGAAAGTCAACACAGAAAAACAACAAATTTATGAGCCTACTATTTCATATTTTCGAGAAATATATCAGGCACCTGGGAAGTACATGGCTTAATGATCGGAGCGAGGGGTACCATCCCTCAATTAACTGTTAATATTTTTAAAATTTGGATTCCATGATATCATTCACAAAATAGTCACTTCAACCATTAAGTATCTATGGAAATTCTGAAAAATCATTTAGTATATCAAATAATACAGTTCCCCTTTTTTCTTTAGTCTGTGATCGTAAAAATATATGTATAAATTATATGATTTCTAAAATTCGTGTTTATTCTTGTATGCATATTATTCGGTGTTCTTGGCAATCTAGGATGCCTGGAGACATATGATTTTTGAAAACAAATTATATATATATATATATATATATATAGACAAATTATATTTTATTTCACCTTAATTTTTAATGTGAGATAACAACCTAGGAAAACATATCAAAATTAGCCACTCTTATGGCCGGTTTCTGGTACACCTCAGTTAACTCTCAGTTACTTAGCTGCTCTTATAAATTTAACTGCACTGATAACTTTCATGAGTTTCCGGAAAGTTAAATGTAGATTTGTCAGTGCTTGTAACTAACAGTTGAGGTAACTTCAAGTTCAGTATCTATTGTCGTCCATAGATGTCTCCACTAGTATTTTGTTAGTGATTTTTTTAGTTATTTATAGTTACTTTTGTTTGCAGAAGTTTTCAGTAGTAATATGGCTGATAGATATACAGTGAGCTCTGTACTAGTAGGTGCAAGACTTTTTAATTAAAGAACCGTGTGATAAATGATAGTGTACATGTACACTTCCAACTCAATCGTAATATGATTAAAAAAAACAATAATTATTGGTATTTGGCGTGATCATTGAGGTAAATAATACTAGTGGAGAGAGAGAGCTAGATGTAACTTCTGCTTCAAAAGTGCAACCATATTCAGCTGTGGTGGCTATGGCAGCCATATTGATAAACATATTAAAATATTTTACATTCGCCCATATGAATGCTTTCATGTATTCAAATGAACTTTCCAGAGCCCGAAATGCCATTGGCATTGGTAGAACACCCAAAAATAAAATATTCCTTGACTGACGACATACAATCTGAAGTTGATGACGAAAATTAAGCTTGAGATGTTCGAAATTGTCTTTATGAACACACATTATTATCGTGATATGTCATAGAAAGTAAAACATTTACCGTAAGTTACGTAAATAAAACACCAAAATTTTAAAACTATATAGATAATATAATAAATTAATTTATTGCAGTCTATATTATTATTTAATATCAGTTATTACAGTGTACGAAATAGTAATACAGTAGCGCCGCATGTCGGTATTTGTTCGAATCAGTACTAACAGCCAGGTAACTACAGGCCGGGATATAGTTACCAGTTGAAGCACAGATAACTGTAAAGATAACGGTAACTGCTGTTTCGGAAACTCATTTTAAACATATAAGCACATTAAATCATAGATAACTCTGTTTGTACAGGTAACTGTCTTTCCATAAACCGGGCATTAATACAAATTTTCGTAAATTTTCGTCTGTTAGTTACGATCTTTGTTTAGATTTTACAAGTTTCATCCAGAAAACAATTGTTCGGAAATATACTAAATGTAGGACCAAGTAGTAGTAGTAGTAGTAGTAGTAGTAGTAGTAGTAGTAGTAGTAGTAGTAGTAGTAGTAGTAGTAGTAGAAATGTCATTTCCAATGTAGGCCCATATGCTTGCTGCCTTTACATAAAGTAAATGTCACAAAACTATTTTATAGTGAACCTTCTAAAAAAACGGTTAGTTTGAAGTTTAAAATATTATTAATTCAAACCTACCTTCAAGAAATACTTTCAACAAACAACAACGTCCAAGTGGCACATACCTGAAAGGAAACAAATATCATCGTTAAAAGTTTGTACACACTACACAGGTAAATGCTATATACTAGCTTTAGTTATTCTGATTACACAGAAAAGGATATGCAGCAGGAGTGATCTCATCATATTTAATGCAATTCAATAACAAATAACCTCTACCCTCCCTCCTCTTCCCTTTATGTGATACATATTAAGTTATGTCCATTTTCGGAATTTCCCCTTTCAATATTTTCTAGAGCTCCCTCTGTGGAGCAGCGAAACTCGTAGTGAGACAAGTGGCCAACAGACTTGGAGCTCGCTTTTCTCAGCCTCGAACTCCCATGCAAGGACGCGTTTTTGTATACATTTTAAAATTCTCCCCCATTTCCCCGCTCATTCATTCATTCATTCATTCATTCATTCATTCATTCATTCATTCATTCATTCATTCATTCATTCATTCAAATAATAGGCAGACAGTTTGCTACGAAACCTTACATCTCTTTATTTCTTCTAATCTTTATATAGTTTCTTCTAATCGTGTAATAGTAAATTAAATCCCACTAGAGTTTTGATTTTGTATAGATAAATGAAAACATTTTTGAGATTACTGTTGATAATTTGTCTTTCTTTCTTTCTTTCTTTCTTTCTTTCTTTCTTTCTCTCTTTCTTTCTTTCGTGAAATATTTTCCTAATATCATTTTCCGATATTATCACAAAACTTACAAAACTAATTAAGATTTATTCCTTATGTATAAATAGGCCTACATACATACATGCACATATAATATATACAGAAAAACTTTAGCTCGCCTCTGAAAGAGGAGAACTCGTGCTCAGGGGCAGATTCTTGAATTGAAATTAATAATTATACAAGACAATTTGTCTTATGTCTACTATACAATTATAGTATATAAATTTAAATTTACAATTTTCCAATTTTTATAAAATCCATACTTTTTAAATTTAATACTAGAACTACTAGAATTGACAAGATTAGGATATTTAAATATAAATTTCTTATATATTCTTGGGCCTAAATTACTACTATGATTAAATACTGTGACAGTATTGCATTTTGGTTCAAACAATTTTAAAGAATTCATACCTTTGTTTCATAACTATGAGAATACAAGTCAAACATACATTCATACATACATAGCCTACATAGTGCTCTGCCCAAGGACAGGTCTTTCACTGTAAACCCAGCATTATACAAGTTTTCCTATTTTCTAATCAAGAAATTCTATCCGTCACTCAGCGGTCATCACCACAGTGCACCCTCGGGCTAGCGTCGCTTATCCGCGGATAAGAGACTGCACTATGGTGCATCCGTGGCTGCTGCTCTCTCCCTCTTCCTACTGCAAGACGGGTCATATTACGATGCACTGCTTATCCGTTACCAATTTCAGCGAGTGTTGATGACCACTGCGTTATATGGTAGAAGTTCCTACTTTACCGTTAATGAATAAAATCAATACGTCTCTTTAAAGTACTAAACGAATAATATTTATCAGAATTGTAATATCACGCACACGGCAGAAATAAACTGGGTTCCCTCGGGCGTAATTCATGCCCCACGGACAGGTTTGGTGCCTGTTGAAGGGTTGTAGGGCATCAAATTTACAGCTTCTGTCCCAGAGGGTGTAATAACCCTCCCGCATTACCAAACAAAATACAGCAAGAGCTAATGACATTTTATAATTTTGCTGTTTTTACATCGCGTTTCGGAGGATAAAATGTTTCTGGCTCTACAGGGGTGAACAGGTCTTGCACGTGGTTCATTAAAGAATTACATTAGTGACGTGTCTCATCTACTGACGATTCTCGAGAACAGGCTGCGTCAGAAACGAGTAGCGACAATAGAAAGAGCTGGATAACAGCATTTATCCGTTCTTTTTTGTCTGACGTAAAAAAATCGAATGTGTAGTGCCAGTCTAATGTTGCTATGTAGTTTCTGAAGCAAATCTTGAGTTATGCTGACGATACACTACGGAAATTCTATCATTATGGTCAGATAAAACATTCTTTGGCAATAGAGGATCTTAAAGCTAGCCAAAGAAATGAAACCACACTTAATTAAGTTTTATGAACAGCGGTGTTAGAAGTAGTTACCTATATCAAATTTTAGTACTAGTAGTATTAGTAGATTTCATTTGATGTTTTATTGTCAATCAGCACTACGTATTACTCAGAGTGGATCTTCACGCCCTTCTTTTCAGTCTACCATCACTATAACTGTATATATATTTTTAACTAGATAGATAGATGGATTTATTGAGTAATATTATACATACAGATTTTATATTATCATAATTTTCTCTAAAATCCAATGCACGGATCTTCTGACCCTACGTGCTTTGTACTCAAAACCGGTCCTCCTTTGTAGATTCCCCCCCCCCACCTATGATTACATCCAACTACTCTCTAAAAGTACACACATATTAAAATGGAAATGGCACAATAAAACACATTATGTAATATATCCTAACCTAAAAGACATAAAGTGTGATAGGCACTCTGTCAGGCTGGTTTCAGAGAGGGTTACAGTACAACAGATAATATATTTGTTTCGGACACATTAAGGCTAAAAGAAATACAGAAGAAGAGGGGAAAACTGCACTGCGAATTTGTAGACTTTAAAAAACCATTTGATTCGGTAGAACGTGAAGCATTGTTGTACAAGCTGTGGAAAAAAGGAATGTCGTCGAGAATGATTAAAGCTATATCAGCAATATACCAGAAGGTGGAGTTCTGTGTAAAGTACGAATGTGACAAAGTTTCGGAAAATGTGGCTACCCTTAGAGGGGTTAGACAAGGGTGCATACTATTTTTTAACAATATTACTGTCTTATCACATTAGCCCTTCTAATACTACAATCTCTTATACCAGGAATGCAGAACTGACAAGCAAACATTTTAATGGGCGCACCATGTTAATAATATCAAAAGAAGTGCTTATAAAAATTTTGGCCACTCGACCGCAATTACGAAACCGTCCAGAAAGTGATTTTCCCTGAGGATATTTTCAGAAAAAAAAGCACAATTGCATGGAAATATTTATTGAAACAGATATCCTACAGCACTTTTTGCGCTATTTGTCAACATATCCCCCACTGGTACTGAGACATTTGTCATACCATGGGATCAATTTTTACATCCTTCTGTCGTACAAGTCAACCGTCTGGGATCGAAAACAGCGTTTGACAGCCGTCTGCACCTCTCTTCGATCCCATGATATGACAAATGTCTCAATTTCGGTGGAGAACATGTCGAAAAATAGCTCAACAAATGCTGTGTCTGATGCAATTAATTTTTCCAAAGAAATTGCGTATTCTTTCTGGTAACGGCCCCTGGCAAACTTATTTATTTACGGCCCTCGTAGTTGCGGTCGAGTGGTCAAAATTTGTTTTTCAGATAAGATATTAATCTCTTTAAATTAATACTCCACTAGTTATTAAGCGAAAGATCACTTGCAAAAATGTAGTACCGTGAGACGGCAAGAACGTTATCCGCGAGACGTGGTGATCTTGGCAGACTATACTGCATGTTCAGCTCAAAGTGTGTCATGGCTCGCTGTATGCCGTCATATGGCCAGCCGATGAGCTTAGAGAATTCAATCTTCCTACACTTCCGCAGAGGCGTATTACCTATATGCCAGAGAAGTTGCCTAGCATGTACGGCGTTCATTCTGAAGAGTACTTACCGATACGTATGGTACTCACCGGTAGTGGCAGGAATGTGAACTGTTTGGAAACACGTACTGAGGTGAGTTTTTTTCTTACTGTCGGGAAATGGGGAGAGGGTTAAGACGATTACTTACGTACAGTATTTGTTGACATTAACTTCGACGGTCAACATGGACACGCAGCATTTGATTTGTATTGTGGAATGTTGCCGTACGCAACCGATGATAACAAATACCCTGCGACGACTTGGCCGCGCAAAACACAGTGGTAACACACAGACCGTACAGACCGCCATCTGTTGCTACGACGTTCAAGTTATACCATACACGTTCTTAAGTTCAGATTGAACGCCTTGATTCATAGGCAACTTCTCTGACATAAAAGCTGAAACTCGCTTCAAATCGCTGACTCACCAACAGTGACGTCATGACACACTTTGAAATGAACACCCAGTAGTGTCAAGAAACGGCAGGAGTGCCAAGCCCTTAGGTTTGACTCGCCATGTATTACCGACTTACGATGAAATGCGGTGTAGGGGAGGGTATTATCTTTTGATCACTAGACAGTGGTCGTGGGGTCAGAACGGGACTGTGCAATCGCTGAGACAACACAGAACAACGCATGACAAGGGAGATACACCCAATCTTGTGAACTGAAGATAAATCTCTTTCATTGCCCACATAGGGAAGGGAACTGTGGACAGCTTGATTGGAAAGCCCATACGCGGACTGTGCTCTTTGATACAAATCAGAATATTACAGACTATTGATTCGCCCTAATTTTAACACAAAATTTGCTCGTGTGTTAGAGGAGAGGGGTCACTGCGCGTCATCATTTCAGATAGCTTTTTATTTACTTATAGCGACGTGTGTACTTTGAACGGTTTATTCTGAAGTTGGTTCTTCATCTCTGTAGGGAGATGGAACATCGTTATTTCGTGGATGTAAAGTTACAGACGGACAGACAACATAACAAGTGACGTGGAGGTGTCGGCTGCTACGCGAGCTTTTAGTGCCGGACATGGGTACGTGTTGCTATTACTGGATCCCTGGAGACGTATTGATGCTGCGTTAAACAACAGGGTGACCGACAACGCGTTCATGGCTCTCGTTAAAAGGGAAAACTCATCTCCGGACTGCGATACCGTTGCCATGGAAACCGACTACAGGTACTGCAGCATTCTTTTGTTTTAAAGAGATGAGGATATCAAAAAAGGAAGATTGAAACGCACATACTTTCCTTATGAACAATGGTACAGTAGACTATGTTATTATGAAAAAGTTGCTTAGTAACAATTTCCTTGTGATTAAACATTAGCGAAACAATTATAAATAAATGATCACCGAAATTTCACTTACACTCTTCCTATCCAAATCCGGAAGTATATCGATGGTGTTGAACAGCATTCTCGTATATCGAAAAATTCAATTTTACAGGAGAGTAAAAAAACATTTGAATGTATTGAAAATTAACAAATATCTGACAAAAAAGTATGTAAATCTCTTCTTGTGAAGTTTAAGTTATACCCATGCCTTGGCCTAAGATGTGTTTACAGGAGATTCGATAAAAATTTCTCTAATCGGAATGAAATGAAATGTTAAAATATTATGTTTTGTTTAACAACGCTCGCAACTGCAGAGGTTATATCAGCGTCGCCGGATGTGTCGGAATTTTGTCCCGCAGGAGTTCTTTTACATGCCAGTAAATCTACAGACATGAGCTTGTTACATTTAAGCACACTTAAAGGCCATCGACCTGGCCCGGGATCGAACCCGCAACCTTGGGCATAGAAGGCCAGCGCTATACCAACTTGCCAACCAGGTCGACATGAAGTGAAATCTTGTTTCATTCATATTATTGACATATTATGAGGTTGCTGTTCAACATCATCGATATGTAGACTTCGTATTATTGTCTCAAGTGCAGGATTTTAGTGCCTGGTACACTTTTTTGCAGTATTCTATAATATTATTAATGACGTGTTCGCTTCTTAAATGAATATTTTGCATATTCTCCCATTTTAAAAACATTTTTATCTCTGAATTGACGTTTACGTGAGATATTTCAATAAGGGTAGTGGTTGTGGCAGGTGAAATGAATACATATTCTTCTTGGTTATCCATCAACGAATACAGTACTGTACTTGCATTTCCTGCCCTCCTCAAGGCTTGTGTATGCGCTTCTAGTACCACAGTAGGTTTCGACAGTTCCATCTTACTAACGGCACAAATCCCAAATAGAAAAAGAAGAGTTCATTAATTTAAAATCAAGATTAAATATGAATGCCCTAATCAATAAAATATTCTGTTTTCCTTTAACAAAAGTATCACTACAAGACACAGAACCGATTTCCATTCAAATGGAAAACCCATTTCTTAGTGCCCGTATAGGGGCGTGTCTAACTTCTAACCCTCCTACGTAAGCAGTCGAACTATGGGATGTTGAACTTGTTTTCTGTCGAATACACACACACACACACATACACACACACACACAGGGTGAAAACTTTTAACTTAGAGGATTGTCAAAGAACCATGGAGATCCTGAAGAAAATTGTTCTTGATTGGAAAAATAGTAGGGAATTGAGTAATCTTATATGAAACAACGAGTCACAGTCAGGATAAGAAAAGAAATGTGAGAGGAAAGTGAACTACTTGGAGGATGTATTGAAGAACTGTTTCCAGAACATGGAAGGACTGAGAGCAGGAGGATGAAGATTAAAGTGCATACGATTTGCTGGCAATATGATGTTGTTAGGAAAGAGGAGATGATATTAAGAAGTTTGCTGCAAGAGCTAAATGACAGCTGTGAGCAGTATAGGATGAAGATAAAATGCAAACAAGACAAAGGCCATAGTTGCCGAAAGAAAAATAAAGAAGATAAAGATATGAATTCGAAATGAGGCAGTAGAACAAGTGGGCAGCTTCAAATACTTGGAAGGCACTATAGGTAGAAACATGAGCTGCTGCCAGAAAGTTAAAAGAAGTATAGTAAAGAGAAAGGAAGCTTTTAATAGAAAAAGGCAGACCTTCTGCGGACCTTGTGCATATGTAGATGTATTGTGTCCTCTGGACATTGGATAGACAGGCAGATCATTCCAAACTCGATACAAAGAACACATTAAAGCAATAACCAGAGGACACAATACATTACATATGACGAACACATAACTAATGCTAACCACACATACAATAACATAAATACAGACATGGAAATCCTACACATACAACCCAAAAACCAAAAACTCAACACACTAGAACAATATGAAATATAGCCTACAGACACCCCAAAACACACCCTGATCAAATTCACAACACACAGATCAATTTCAGAACACACACACTATTTTACACCACATTTCAACACTTTTCAACAATCGAACGCATCCACACAACAGGCAGCGAAGTTCGAGATGACGCCGAGATCTAGTAGGCTCTGAGGATGGTGTGAAGAAACACCGAAACAGCTGTAAGCCGCACATGCTTACACAATTAACACGAGTAAGATCGCCATTTAATCAATTATTTATATATCTATTTATTTTAAAAAGTGAAATTTAAATATTCAAAACTCTGTAAATATGCTAAAAATAATGAGCATTGGCTTTTACTTTTTGGGTGAAAAATATTTTTTGAAACAAAAAAGTAGGCCTATCTAGAATCTAGATACTATTTACCGATTGTGAGAATAATCTTCTGTTGTCCGTAAGGTTGCTTGAAATAAAAATTATGTTTAGCATTAAATACACATGACGGTATATTTTGTATGTGAGTAGCATTCTCACTCTTCAGTGCGTATATTGCTCTATACCAGCGTTTCTCACACTATGGTCCGCGGACCACCTGTGATCCTCGAGGTCTGCCCTTGTGGTCCTTCAAAAAAGACAGAAGAAAAATAAAATTCAAACGAATTGCGTATCACACTATAGCTTAAAATCTCAGAGTTTGAAAATGACACATGGCAATCGAATTTTACTTTTTCTCCGAGTACTGACATTTTATGAAATGTATTACCCTAACCGTCTATCGGCATCCCACTCTACTATCAGCAACAAAAGAGGGATTTAAAGCAATATATAGTGGTGTTTCACGACATCTTTTCCCTGCACATCTGGCGCCGCGCCTGTAACCCAGCCAGGGATCACCCGAATTCATAACCGAGGACCAAAGTACCGAACCTTAAGTCAATTTTAAAATATAAATATACTGGTATTAAAATATGGTATGAAAATGTTAAATTTTCTTTCGAATGGAACAAGAGTAAGGTGGTCCGCGGAACTGTTCAGACTTTAAAAAGTGGTTCCCACTTCAAAAAAGTTTGAGAAACGCTGCTCTACACGAATAAGCAAATGTAAATAAATGAAACGGAGCGAGAACACGAGTCAGAGCCCTCCTTTGCAAGCGAAGCTAGTATGATCCATGTGGGCTATTCCATCTCAAATCGACCGAAATATAGAGAAAATTGACCTTGCAATTTTTAAATACAATGAAACTTTTTCTGTCCCTTGACAACTGTGATACAATGCTTTGTGCAAAGTTTGAGGCATCAGAACTTCATAGTGTTTAAATTAAAAATATTTAAATTTATCGTATTTTCATAAAATTAGCAACTTTAAACTGTTATGGCTCCGAAACCCTTTCATCCAGTGATCAAAATCATGGTTTATTTTGATGCTGAAAAGCAAAAGTTTATATTGACATGTAAAGAGTTTTTCTTACTTTTTATGGAAATGGAGAAATTTAGATTTTTCTTCATTAAGACGCCTTTGCCCACGAAAAAAATATGGTTAGATTCCGCATTGAAAGTACAAATAAACACATATTTTTTACTGGCGTACCGTTTATAAGAAAGTATTGAAAATATCAAATAAATAAAATAAATAGTACGCGCGTGAACTAACCAGCTGACTGTGAGGCGGGAGCTAGCCTAGGCAAGCAAGGCCAGAAGACATAAACACGTGATGTTTCGTCTAGTAGCGCATAGCTAGACTAGCTTTATCACAAGTTTTCATAAACACAGGAGTAAAATGACGCCTAATGCTCGCTTATCTTCATCTCTCGGCCAGTGCGTGCTGTACTGCGCCGTTCAAGTTTAGGCGTGTGAATATAATTTATTTAATACCCTCGAAATGTATTGCCAAGCCACTAAGCAAACAATGGCGAATCCCTCTTAATAATGCAAGGTTTTTTCTCAATATTTTTCACATTTTTACAAATGGGCAAAAAGCCTAAAAGTAAGAAAAATCAGATTATCTATCTCTCTATATACGATAAAAATAAGGATTACTTCTTAACATAATCTACCAAATGTCAGCTTCAAAATGAGCTCCCGTTCAATGTTCTGCAGTAAACGGTTCCAGAGTTCTGAGCGCTGAAAGAGGCTTGTTTTTATAAAATACGCTAAATTTGTCGCTTAATAGTACGAAAACCGTTTGACTTTCGATAGTATATTTTTGAAACTGCACTCTCCTCAGCACCTTGTATAAATAGGGAAAAAATTAGAGTATTAAAAAATGCGAGGTCTTTTACTTATCGATTTCATATGGAATAGCCCATGTGCATCTAATTTGTACTCAAAGTAACCAAACATAAATACACGAATAGTTAAGAAAACTGTTTTCATAGAACAGCACATAGTCCGCTCTTGATGTTTGAGCGGCAAGTATCGCCGTGCCTTGACAGAGACCATCGCATCGACTGTGTGTATAGATGAAGAGCAATTCTATCTGCTGCGCCGATGTTTGGATTTCGGACGCTTAGCCGCTGGTTGGTGCCGCCGGCCGGCATGCCTGCTACATTATTAGTATGGATCTCCTTGGCCTGCCCCGGGGCCCTCCTATACAGAAAATACTCCGGCTTAACTCTACAACAAGCAGATTGGAAATTCCACAGATGCCCCCTCTCTTGTTCTCTTGGTTTACTCCGGGCCATTTCCCATCTTCCTGTTTCTCTTTGCCTTAAAAAGTTCTCTTCTTCTGTTTTTCTTCTCTTTCCGGTATTCGACAGTGTCGGATTGTTAAAACAGTGCCCACCGGGTATTTTGCATGAGAGAGTTGTTTTATGTAGGAACCAAGAAATAATGTAATATGCATAAAGAACAAGAACTTCCCCAGGGAAGTAACGAATGCTGGAATTTATTACACCACTATGCTTTGATTTATTATGTAAACTTAACTAGGAGCAAAAGTTGTGTAAATTTATATTTAAAATTACAAATTTTTCATTACCAACTCTTTATGGAGCAACAAGACAAATCATATATTAAAAAATCACTTCTGTACCTATCAGAGGTGCGTACCTAGCTCACCTAATACAATGCATTAGAAATCTCTTAATTCACTAGTTTTAAGCTCAACTTACCCAAATAGTCTATAGCAGTGAAACATCACTAAAACATGGGTGTAAAACAGAACTGTGTACTGTCACCCACTCTTTTTTATATTTCTATGGATAATATTTTGAACAACCCCATGTGGCTATAGAAATTAAGGAATTGATAACTGTTACTAGTACAGAGAGATCATTTTATTTTTACTAACATTTCTAATATTAACCTGTCTATACCTTTGCTACCCCCGTCCACGACTGGAGTTCGACGATACTGGCGTAAAATACAAACAAATCACTTTACTAGGTATAGGAAGGAAGAAAAGTAGTTCATCCATTTACGTAAACTAGGAATTATCGCGATTTTGAGTTTGATAATTTTCATTACGTTTTTGGTTAATCAAAATACAGTACAGTATTAACAACAAGTGTTTTTACTCACGAACTGAGCTATCCATTCGGACATATTCATTATGCAGTGTATATTATACTGTGTACTGCACATTATCGTACAATTTAGAGAATGAAGTTAAATTGAAAAATAATCATAATATGGATATTTAAACACATTTTTGAAAATGATGGCCGTTCTTTTCGATACAGGCTTCAGTTCTTTTGTGCATATTATCGCACTATAGACTATTGTACCTAATTCCAATTACCAGTTTCGTCCTTCGTACTAGTAACTCATGTGGAAATAATTCTGTACTTAATCTATAAAAGATTACCTGACGTACTGTAAATTAAATCTTCACTTCTGCCCGATCCGAAAAGATAAAATTACTTAGATATGCTATCTACTTTCCATCCAAGTAGTTACGTCGCAGGGTCGTAGAAAGGAAGGAGGTCCTTTTGTTTAAGTTAATTTTAAACAGTTGTACAATATTACGTAGACGCCCAATTCCTAACAGAAATTAATATTTTCAGAAAAGAGCTAAGACAGCCCAGCCAACAGCCTTTACAGAGAGGCGAGCAGAAGTCGGTGGGGAAAATCGGGATAAGACGTAGGCAAACGGACGACAGTACCTGTACGAAAATATGATTCAGTATTGAAAACTCTTTCGTCACTTAAAAACGTGAATATATTTATGGAACGTACTATACTCACTAACTCAGTACTGTTTAGTATCACCGTAAGGCACTCTGACTGCATACGCGGTCTTGGTTCTATGTGGAGGACGACTGGAAGTTTACTAGTAGAAGGGGTGGGAGTGAAGTACATTCAAAAACTCAGGTACAATAAAAAATGAAGTAAAAATAAAATGATGTCCCTGTATATATAGAAGGTATAGTAGTCATAGAAAACTCGGAAGATGAATGTAAGAAAGTAGTTCGTTTATTTGATAAAATTGTGAAATAATATAATTAAAAAATATCCCTATATACAACTAAGTTCATGGCATTCCAGGAAAAGCAATCATTTCTTGTTTAGTCAACTGTCTAAAGAGAGGTGTGAACCTCATAATTGACACCAATAAGGCATCACTCATAAGCAAACTAAGCCAGGAGATGATAGTGTAGGGTGGCCAATTTTTACTCCTTTTTCTTTGCACTGTGGTTAAGAAAATAGGGCATGGGTTTTATGATTAAATGAATACTTTCTGAAATAAAAAAATTAAGTATTTATAGTGGCAATGCAACATTTTTATTTTTAGGTATGCAGTGGTTATATATATCCCCCTTCCCTTTTGCAGTAAAGATATAGGAAAACTAATGTGTAATATTTTTTTCTAACTATGCCACTGGCCTTGCAAAAAAATTCAGACATTTTACTAAAAATTAAGGGATACATTTCATTTTGAAATATATAAATTTTTCAAAATATTTTTCTTAATAACTCAGGAACTAATTGACTCACAGAAATGAAACTTCACCACATCGCTATCTATCATATCTATCATAATTGACTCACAAAAATGAAACTTCACCACATCACTATCTATCATATCTATCATAATTGACTCACAAAAATGAAACTTCACCACATCACTATCTATCATATCTATCATAATTGATTCACAGAAATGAAACTTCATCACATCATTAACTATCATATCTATCATAATTGACTCAGAGAAATGAAATTTCACCACATCACTATCTATCATATCTATCATAATTGACTCACAGAAGTGAAATTTCACCACATCACTATCTATCATATTTATCATAATTGACTCACAGAAGTGAAACTTCACCACATCACTGTCTATCATATCTATCATAATTGATTCACAGAAATCAAACTTCACCACATCACTATCTATCATATCTATCATAATTGACTCACAGAAATCAAACTTCACCACATCGCTATCTATCATATCTATCATAATTGACTCACAGAAATGAAACTTCACCACATCACTATCTATCATATCTATCATAATTGACTTACAGAAATGAAACTTCACCACATCACTATCTACCATATCTATCATAATTGACTCACAGAAATGAAACTTCACCACATCACTATCTATCATATCGTGAGTATGTGTAGGCTGTAAAAATCAAGGAGTAGCTTGAAAAATGCAGAAAATAGAAATTTCACCCATCAACTCCCTTAAGATCTTTATTAAGATGTATAAAATTGTACAAGATCAGGAATTATGAAATATGAAATCAACAAACATATTTGCAATAAAGTACAAAATAGAATGGTACGACTATACCTGAGTACAAGTAACTGGAAAATACATATTGATAGAATCAACCATTGCAGAATCTCAAAAATGATATTGCCCTATAAGCCCAGAATTCGAAGAGATCTCGTACGTTCAAAACAGAGCTGAAATGAGGCCGGAAAGGACTGGATGACCTAGCTCATGAAAAGAACAAGTATAATAGGTGCACTAGAGTCCCGGCCTTCCGAATACAACTACATTCCTATGTCGGTATCTTCAATCAATTCGTGTGAAGATGATGTAATGCTGCTTAGATCTCCCGATAAGATTTTAAAATTACATTCCAAATTACTTTCATTTGAGATGCATCATTGAAGACCTCTTTTGGGAAGCCCTGAATTTCCTGGTCATCATAACGCCATTACCATTAATAAAGGTCTTGCAGCTTCTTGCGTGTGCGTAGCGGGATCGCTATACAGAACACAGCGCCTCCCTTGAATATATCTGTCGGTTATTAATCATTCAGCTTGCAAATGAAGTTCTCATCTACAACATGAACATCAATGTTTGGCGCCATTATCTTCAGATAATTTCCTTTGTGCGAAATTAGAAAAGGGAAAGGTCAGCAGCCACCCTGAATTCGTATAGCGGCTACGTTCTACGAAATAACGGCGTTATTACCGAAGTTGTTTTTAAGATTTTTGCCGATCAGACTTAATACTCAAAGTTTTCGTATATACAGGGAGGGATTTAACATGGGAAATCTATTATTCGTAAATAGTATCTTTCTTGTAGGTATGTTCCAAAGGATATTTCTATTAAGGAAAATGTAAAAAGCTAAAATCACATTCAAATATACGAACGACCATTTTACTTTCTTAATACGTTCAGAGGAATCAATTTAAATAGAATTCTAAAATATAACTTCATTTGCTTCATTTGATATTTTACCTTTGTTTCTTCTATAGTCAATTTATTGTTTCTTTTTTTTATTTCCGTGGTATTTTAATATCGACAATTAAATTAAATTTTTTGATGTGGCAAAGTTGACTAACCTAACTCCATTGTCATTACTACTTATATGTAGGCTCTCTTTTCCAATTGTTGGTTTAAAAATATCCTTCCGTCCTACTTTAGCGTTGAAATCCCCCAATAAAACTTTCATGTGATACCTAGATAACTGATCAAAAGTGTGTTCTAATTCCTCATAGAAGCTATTCTTTACATGGTCGTCTTTCTCTTCTGTTGGGGCGTGAGCATTTATAAATACGATATCGCACCATCTACCCTTAAGTACTAAATACGATAACCTATCACTGATAAATTCGACCATTTTTGTACTGCTGATTTTATTCTTACATGTACAAAGAATCCTGTTCCTAATTGGTGATTAATGTTTCCTTCCCCATAATACAACAAGTAATCGCCTATATGTGACATGCCATTCCCATCTAACCTAACCTCTTGTACTCCCGTGAAGTCTATTCTATATCTAGATAGTTCTTTTGCTACTAATGTTACACCTGCTGTTCTATAAAGACTAGTTACGTTCCATGTACCAAATCTTATAACCTTATTCCTTTGCTGTGGACGTGCCGGAGAATCAATCCCATTCCGAGGCTTATTGTTAGGTTTCGTAACAAGCTGTTTTTTACGGTGATGGGTTGTTAGCCCTTCGACCAACCCCCAAGCTGGAGGACCAGCCCTTGTCTGCTGTCCACGACTGCTTATTCAATACCTCCGGGTTCCTTAAAAGCCAGTAAGTAAGTAAGGTATTTTAATATCGAGTTTCATGTGACTTAGCAGAAATATTACTTCTAATAAGTTACTATTTTAAATTTTATTTCATTAATTCCTCTGAATGCATCTTCAGTTTACATGTAAAACACATTAAGTCAAAAATATTACTTCTTAGGAATTGGAAAATTAAATACACATAAAGACAAACAACTTACTAAAACAATATTTTGAGAGTTCAGTTCTGTCAAGAGCTTTCAAAACTCCTTTTTCTCAGAGGTAATATTTTTGACAATGTATTTTGCTTGTAAGCCGACGATATATATTAAAAAAATAAAATAGTGCACTTCCATGTATTTTCATTCCCCTAACATAGTACTGTTGTCGCGCCACTAGATGGCAGAGAAATGTTCTACGCATCTCAAGGGCGAAGCCGAGGCGCATGCGCAAGTATTGTTAATCGTAATATTCCAAGGCCTCCCCCTCCCAGGTTAGAACAATTCATTGCCATCTCGTGGCGCAACAACAGTGCCATATCTCTGATTGAGGTTGTGACCGATAAATGTAACTTACATCTTACTTTATCATATTATGTGCGAACGGAAAAACTGTGTGTATGTGTGTGTATCCAAAGCCTACTCACTTCACACTTTACGTAATTCGGGTTCCGCATATTGCGGATATATGTCAAGACTGTGACCCATTTTCAAGTTGCACATCACTTCGGCGAGCCACGCTATGCATGACATGTATCTGTGAAGAGTTATGTAGTATACTAGGATGAGTGTATGTGTAAGTGTTGGTGCAAATATAGTGTAGGGAATGGGTGAGGATGATGAAGATGAGGAAGGGAGAAGGGGAAACCCGGTGTCGGCACGTAACCTACACCTGTCGCAGAGCACCAAGGGAGTCGCCAGGCTAAACAATCCCGTCAGAAGCACGAATCACTATCAACAGTGACATATGCCTTCTCTTCATATGCACTACGGAGAGATTTGGGATTTAACCCAGGTATACAGCATTGATACACAATCTAGTGGTTATAAGTTGTGCACCGCCACCTCTCCTAGTCCAGAGGTAGAAATTTTACACGAATATTTCTGACCCTGCCGGGAATCGAACCCGGCCCGGGTTCATCTGGAGACAGAGGCAGTAACATAGAGGTAACTCGGCGGACTCGAAAGAAAAACTAATTACATCTTTAAGTCTGAATAGAGAAATATGTTACTAGTAAGCGATGTATGCAATAGAGGGAGAAAGGAAGTGGCCAACATACCCCATTATGTCCTGCCTTGGTTCCCTCAGTGATGCCTTATTGGTGTCATTTGTGAGGTATCAACCTGTCTTCGAACAGTTGATTAAAGAAATACATATTACCTTATAAAATTTTCCTTTGAAATATATAGTATTTACAAACTAACTGAGTTATCGTCTTGAATCCCTATGTAATGTAAAGTGGGTTACACAAAGTAAGTTCGGTGTAGTCTTCCAACATTTAAAAATAATTAATAAAGGCGACACTTATGTGATTTTTAAAACTTCTACAATTTTCATCCAAAATTTATGAATTTTAAAATACCTAAACATGCCTAAATACTATCATACGTACAAAATGTGGTGCCTTAGAGCAATCAGATCTCATGCTTAACTGGGGGTTGGTGTGACTACATAAATTCTTATAACAAAGACATTGAGCAAGTTTCGTGTGGCTAAGACTGGGGGCATGGAAGGGTAATAAAATTGTCAACGAAGAAGGAGAGCGCCTTTGTCCACTGTGCAGAGAAAAGGACTCCTATAGACATATTTTATTACAGTGTGTCGAATTGGAACATGTACAAAGCAAATATCTACCACCCTCAATGCTAAGTCAGAATAGGAAGTCGCTTCCATGTCTTAACCTCATGGGGAATAGAGAATACGAACAAAAGACTGAATTATTTCTCTTGAAGGCGAGACAAATTAGAAGTGCAGCTGTGGAAGTTTATGATACGAACTGACGAAGGGATAATGGTATGCACCCAATTATACACTTTTATGTCTGTTTTAGGTTAGGATATATTATATAATATTTTGTTGTGCCATTTTCATTTTAATATGTGTGTTCTTTGAGAGAGTGATGGGATATAATCATAGGTGAGGGGTGTGAAACCTACAAAGTAGGACTTATTTTAGGTACTAAGCACATACGGTCAGAAGACCCGTGCATTGGATTTTAGAGAAAATTATGATAATATAACATCTGTATGTATAATATTACTCAATAAATCCATCTACCTATCTGGTTTTGAAATTAAATTTTTTTAATATATTTTATATTGACGTCACTAAAAAGGCTCCTGGCGACAAAGTTTTCAAGATTTTTAGTTCATATTGGTTCAAAAGATTTAAAATAGTAATGGGAATATACTTTAATTAGCTTTTGAACTCAGAGAGTCAAATAGTTTTTCGCCATTATTTCACAATAATTACATAAAACAAGCTCTAAAACAATCAAATGTAGCAAAGTACATACTAATATATATAAGTGCTCAGAAGAAGAATCATAGCGCTCTTGCACCAAAGTTTAATTCTTAAGTGCTCTTACATGATATTTCAGTGTGATCTTAAACTTTTGACTTGTACTGTAGAAGTAGTTCATTTGATTATCGTGATTATATATATATATATATATATATATATATATATATATTATTAACATTTCTATCTGCTTGACCTACAGTATATAAATAATTATTACAATATTTCGATGTAATATTATTAGCAGATTCTGAAGATGGCCTTCAACGTTCTGTTTTCCAATTACAACTCATTTCTGAGGAATACGTGATGGAAATTTCAATTAATAAAACTAAAATAATGGGATTCATCGGAAAACATCATCTCCGCAGCAAAATTCGCCTTTATAATAAACCTGCAGAACAGGTCACATGTTTTAAATATTTAGGTTATCATTTGAGCTATGAAGAAGAAAAAGATATTTCTACAATACTGAATTACTTCAACTATGCAATGAATACCATTAATAACATTTTCAAACCTTCTCTTGTCCAAACACACACAAGAATTAAAGCCTATAAAACACTGGCGAGACTTGTCTATTTATTTATATATTTGTTATTGAACATAACAGGCAAAGCCCAATTACAATATCCAAGACTGACAAAGTAATTTATAAAACATAAACAAGGAAAAAGAAACATACCTTATTAAAATCTGAAACAAAATAGAAAAGAGAGAAAGAAAAAAAAAAGAAAAGAGAGAAATTAAAATAAGGTTTGAAAGTAGCTTCAAATTAACTAACAACAATATTCTGTAAAATATGATAACAAATAATACTGTATTTAGAGAAATTCATATTGAAAATATCAACATTCGGTTGAGGATGTAATTTATTGCATGATTGTAACATTTGGAAAACTGGGGAATTTTTGTGGGATTCAGTATTTGCCCTTGGTATGAAAAACAAATTTCGAAAATTTGTATTAAGCTTAGGTGCATATAATGTTATATAATAAAATAAACCAATACAGTCCAACTTATTGTTAATAATTTTATAAAGAAAGTTTAAAGATTAAGAATTTCGTCTAATTTGCAAACGAGTAAAATGTATGTAAGGTATGGAAGTGAAGCTTAGACCATACGTAAATGTGATGAATACCGAATCACTGTCAATGAAATGAAGTTTTTAAGAAGAACTGCTGGCTATACTAGATTAGACAAAAAGAAGAATTCGGATATTTTGAAAGAATTAAATACTGACCCAATTTTAGAGAAAATTCAAAATTATAGACAGAAACGAAAATTTCATATACTCAAGATGCCTAAAAAAAGAATACCACGCTATCGAAACCGACATCAAACACTTCTTTCTATCCCTCATCATAAAACGTCTTTATACTCATCTTCCTATACTGTAGAAATACCACGCCACTGGAATTCGTTACCTAATGACGTCAGGGACTGCCGGACTTTATCACAATTCAAAATTAAATTGGAAAATTTTGTCTTAGTTAATGTTTTTTAGGTATTGCTAGAAGTATTGATTTGTGTTTTTTTCTTTTTCTTTTTAATCTAGATTAAAATTGCAAGTTTCTTGTTTATGTTAGGTAATTAGTTAGGACACAATTAATTATGATACTTAATCACTCATTTAAAGTTTGTGTGACTGCAACCTGTGTATATTTTTGTGTGGCTTTAGTTTGTTTATAGTGTTTTTTTTCTCTCTCTCTTTATTTCTTGTGTAGCTTTACTTTGTATATAGTGTATTCTTTTTCTGTTTATTTCTATTATTGTATTTGTATTCCTGGTGTTGTGGAAGAGAAGGCCTGATGGCCTTAACTACACCAGAATAGATTGATAGATAGATAGATAGATAGATAGATAGATAGATAGATAGATAGATAGATAGATAGATAGATAGATAGATAGATAGATAGATAGATAGATAGATAGATAGATAGATAGACAGACAGACAGACAGACAGACAGACAGACAGACAGACAGACAGA
>NC_091123.1:36161317-36316317 GCF_040183065.1 Periplaneta americana
TCACATCTTTAAATAACAATGAAACTTCAGGGATACATGCAATTCGGTCATTCACTACGTCATAATGTTACCTAAGAGAAACACTCCGGTTTTTATTTTTTTTTCTGTGTGATAGACATGTAGCTTATTTGATGCAATTGTATTGTGTATTCGTTAATTTTATACCGAACTGAAAGAATAAAAATTGTTAAAAATATATTTTTAATTTCATTGTAATAAATTTTATTTATGTATTAATTTATTTTTGTAGAGTAAAGGAGCAAGATGCGTCACTGCAGTCAAATAGAACAGCGTTAGTGTGTCATATGTCGATTAATTTATTCTTCAATCAGATTTCAATTTACTGCAGAAGAGGGTTTTGAACACGCGATCTTAAGCTAGTTATGTTGGCTACTTGTAACTGACATGTCTGAGTTTACATTTGACCTTAGTGGGGCTAATTTCTTCGAAGTATTCGCAAATCCAAGATCTTTATCTTATTCCATATCGAGGGCATCATGTCAGAAGGGCGTATCAACAAATCTGCAAGTTTATAATAGTCATTTAAATATATAATAACCTATCCTATCCTTGTGTGCGTAACAACGTACATTCTTTCATTATTCCTCATATACAGTACTACATTGTAATTCTCAAATTAATGATTTCAAACTTAAAACATTTCAATAACGCTGCATTGTTGACACGCCCTTCTAGTATGAAGCCCTCGATATGTGAACTATACTTCGCTCCATAATGTCTGACAGGAGATGTAAACATTGCCGGCAGAGGAGGAGAGAAGTATAATTGCTATTGAACAAACAGCAGAGGTCTCATTCTAGGCTTGTCTGGAAGCTGGGCGGAGAGAGAACGATTCAGACCGCCCAACTCCAAGTCAAGCGTGGAATGAGAACTTTGCCAATGGTTGAATAGCAATTATACTTCTCTCTTTCTCTGCCAGACATTCGTCAGACATTATGAAACGAAGTATTGTCATCCTATCTATCTTCCTCCTCCATACCTATTGGTGGTATAGCAATGGCATATGATAGGGTCATAGGACAGATCTTGCCTCTTCTACTATAATAATAATAATAATAATAATAATAATAATAATAATAATAATAATAATAATAATAATAATAATAATAATAATAATTCTTTATTTATACTGGCAGAGTTAAGGCCATAGGGCCTTCTTTTACACTCTACCAGGTCACAAAGTATACAAGCAGTTAAAATTTAACAAAAAGTTAAAGAACAGAATACTAACATATTACAAAAAAAAATAATAATAATAATAGCATAATAAAATCGGCACTAAACAACTTGAAAATAATACCATAATAGAAAAAAAGAAAGCAAAATACATTGGAATATAGTGAAAGCAATTCATTTACTACAAATGGTTAATACGGAAAAACTTAAGGAAGAATATATCAAAATGGAATGTAATAAAAATAATAATAAAAAAGAAAATAAATACGAAAATTAAATAAAATTCACGATAACAAGGCTATGATAATAAATTCATCGGGTGATAAAGAGAACAAAAAGGGGAAAGGAAGGAAAAATAAATATATAGCTTATAGTTTTACAAAACTATGGCAGAGAAAAGGGCTTATAACTGAAAGGAATCTAATTCAAAAAGTGAAATTTTAATTTATTTTTGAAACTAGACAATGTCCGACAGTCTCTGACATGTTGTGGTACTATAATAGGCATGCCAGAAATCAGACTTTAAATGTGCAGTTATGTGCGCGGATCGCCGGTCTGTGCAGACTGCATCATTCAAGGGTTGCTCTTACCAGTTCTTAGCTGGAGGGGTGTACAATAATCTATTCTGCGCTTCTAGTGTTGGATTAAATAGCCATTTGGACATTATAACACACTTAACAGAAGGAAAAAATAACACAGTTATTATCAGTGTCTATATTTGACAATCTAATACAAGAAAATTTAGGCTTTCTCAGTTATATTTGTCGAAGTAGTGGTTTGTAAAGCATAATTTATTAATATGATTTTTATATAGTATTTGAAGAAAAAAATATTGCAGTGATTTCGAAACAACAAAGAACGAACAAGTATTCCATTTTACGTAGTAGGTACTAATTATTTTAAAGTAATAGACCCTACTCTTTCATTGTTCGTCAAGCATTATTATTTATTGGAACCATTGATATGCAACTGTTGAAGAAAATATTATACTCCCAATTAATTATATGCATTAGAACATTGTGAAGTTTTTACACTTAAATAATTTCCTTGCTGTATGTCAATATAAATTAACAATAGCGTATTTTGGGAAAGTCATTGATTTAATTCTCAATATGCTCAGTCAATTTAAGACAGCAGTGTATTATGATAATAAATAATTGAAAGAATTTTAAGTTCGTCCTTTAAATCTGTACTTTGATCTAAACGTTTGTAACTTTTCTTCTGAAAAAGAATTTTAAAATATTACATTTGTTCGGATCAAATTTTTGCACATTTAAGAACAAAACTAAAATTCTTTCAATCACTTATTATCATAATACAGTGCTCTCTTAAATTGGCTGAGCATATTGAGAACTAAGTCAATGACTTTCCCAAAATACGCTATAAAATGTTTCATATAAAACTATTTTTATCTCGAAAAGAAAGTACAGGGACTTCATTTTATTTTTACTTCATTTTTATTGTACCTGAGTTTTTGAATGTACTTCACTCCTACCCCTTCTACTAATGAAGTTCAACCGTCCTCCACAAAGAACCAAGACCGCATATACAGACATAGTAGAATTAAGGTCATAGTAAACACTACGTTCCAAAAATATGTTCGCGTTTTCCAGTGACGAAAGAGCTTTCAATATTGAATCATTTACGCACAGGTACTGTCGTCCATTTGCCTACGTCGTATTCCGGTTTCCCCACCAGCTTTTATTCGCCAGCCAGTGGCTGGGCTGTCATAGCTCTTTTCTGAGAACATTAATTTCTGTTAGGAATTGGACGTCTACGTAATATTATACAACTGTTTAAAATAACTGAAAGAAAAGGGCCTCGTTAAGTAATTAACTGTCACGTGATTTCCTCCCTTTCTACGACCCTACGACATAATCATTTGCACGGACAGTAGATAGTATGTCTGAGTAATTTTATCTTCTTCGGATCGGGCAGAAGTGAAGATTGAATTTACAGTACGTAAGGTATTCTTTCATATAGTAGGTACAGAATTATTTCAACGTGAGTTACTAGTACGAAGGAAACTGATAATTGGAATTAGGTACAATAGTCTATAGTGCGATAATATGCACATTAGAACTGAAGCCTGTATCGAAATGAACGGCCACCATTTTAAAAAATGTGTTTAAATATCCATATTATGATTATTTTTCAATTTAACTTCATTCTCTATATCGTACGCTAATGTGCTGTAGACGGTATAGTATACACTGCATAATGAATACGTCCGAATGAATAGTTCAGTTCGTGAGTAAAAACACTCATTGTTAATACTGTACTGTATTTTGATAAAAAGAAAACCTAATGAAAATGATCAAATTCAAAATCGCGATATTTCCTAGTTTACGTAAATGGATGAACTACTTTTCTTCCCTCCTATACCTACCTAGTAAAGTGATTTGTTTGTATATTACGCCAGTATCATCGAACTCCAGTCGTGGAAGGAGGTAGCAAACGGTGTTGAACCAAAGGCAGAGCCAGGTTAATATTAAAAATGTTAGTAAAAATAAAATGATGTCCCTGTAGAAAAGAACGAAATTCTATTAAACTTTGTCTTAAATATCTGAACAGATTGACCGACCCGGGATTATAACCCGGGACCTCCCGAATGCGAGTCTAATGTTTTACAACTGAACTACCTCGCTCGGTACGTGTATCATTGTGAAAGTAAGGAACTTTCATTTCATGCAACGTAAATATTTAATGCTGCCTTGAGACTGGATTGAAAGTGATTTTTCGTCTCTGCTCTTAGCGAAATGAAAGCGGTCCTCTTATACCACAACCTCTTGCACTTGCACTTTCCTGTTTTATGTTGCTTCGAATTCTTTTCCCTTTCCTTCTTTACCTTTACAAGCAATGATTGGCTAACGCACAAGACTTGTTAGATATACTTGTTTTCAGTCAGACATCGTCAAGGCATTTTATTTCTTCCCCTGAAGTTATTCTATCAACCTCTTTTGAATCTCAATGCTTGCGCAATTGACATCCATCGCCAGACATGACAGATGAAGTGGGAGGAGGAGTAGATGAGAATGTATTACGTTGGGCTTTTGTACACCACGATTCAACTTAAAGTAAATTGATCAATCAGCTGCTATCAAATACAGGGTGTACCGTAAGTAATGTCATTAATTTCAGGGAGTTATTCTTTCAGATATTTTAAACAAAAAAGTTGAATATAATTTTACTCGTGTCTGCTTCCGCCATTTATCGTAGCAAAATTTTTCCGCTGGAAGTCTGTTGCAAGTCAGCGAAAGTGGAGAGGGTAGGCAACAACCAATGGTGTCTTATATTCCGGAGTAGACGGAGTTGTGACCTGTTAAAAGATCTCAAAACATGGTTTGATAGCAATCTATTTCACTTAAATGTTAATAAGACCGGATATATTCACTTTAACAATTCTCAAAAGAAAAATTTGAAGGACATTAATATTTCTATTCAAGATCAATACTTATGTAAATGGGAAACTACTAAATTCTTGGGTGTTACATTTGATGATTGTTTGTCTTGGAGATCCCATTGCAAAAGTTTAATTTCTAAACTCAATAGCATTAAATTTGTTATCAAATCAGAATTTTTAGGACTATGATAAGTCAATATGTATTAATGTCTTATTATTTGGCGCACGTCGAGTCAAGGCTTTCATATTGTATTTGTTTTTGGGGATCTGGAACCATGCTGAATGATATATTTATTGCTCAAAAGCGTGTTGTCAGATGCATAGCGGGCGTTGACAGTAGGACCTCTTGTAGGGAACATTTTTTTACAATATAATATTCTTACTGTTTATGGTTTATATATTTTTAATGTTTTACTACTAATTTATCAAAATCTGTCTGATTTTCACCAAAATTGTGACTTCCATACCTACGATACTCGTAACAAAAATAGTTTAACTATTCCAGCACACCATCTTAAAAACACTAGTAGAACCTATATGGTCTTTGGTATCAAAATCTACAATAGTTTGCCTGATGACATCAAATATACAACAAATTCTCTCAAATTTAGGAATTATATAAAAACGAAATTAATAAAATTGTGTCCCTACAGTCTTGAGGATCCACGCATAGGCCCTCGAAAGGAATAATGTTTTTTATACTTGACTTATTTTAAATGAAATTGTAATTGTATATATTTCTGTGGTGTTTGGGTAAAGGGAGATAAGTCATAAAAATGAGTTCGGAGATAAATGAAAATTAAACTTGGAACCCTTATACAAATAATTTTCTACACAAATAAAACACATCAACTGTTAGTATTCTTTGATTTTTGCACACCCACTTGTATAATTTAAATTGTGTGTTCATCTGGGGGACAAAATTCCACCTGGACAAAATAATGACTTATACCCCTTTACCCGAACACCACAGATTTGACCATGTCTATGCATATATTATGCCTTCGACAATAAAGATCCATCCATCCATCCATCCATCCATCCATCCATCCATCCATCCATCCATCCATCCATCCATCCATCCATCCATCCATCCATCCATCCATCCATCCATCCATCCATCCATCCATCCATCCATCCATCCATCCATCCATCCATCCATCCATCTATCTATCTATCTATCTATCTATCTATCTATCTATCTATCTATCTATCTATCTATCTATCTATCTATCTATCTAATAATGTGTTTCTTTGTAAACACAGCGGACAATTTTTTGGTTATTTAACGACACTGTATCAACTACTAAAAAAATCGAAATAATTTTGAATTGTATTCTCATAGTTATGAAACAAAGGCTATGAATTCTTTAAGATTGTTTGAACAAAATGCAACACTGCTACAGTACTTAATCATAGTAGTAATTTAGGCCCAAGAATATAGAACAAATTTATATTTAAATATCCTAATCTTGTCAATTCTAGTAGTTCTAATATTAAATTTAAAAAACATATGTACGGATTTTATAAAAATTGAAAAATTGTAAATTTAAAGTTATATATTCTAATTGCATAGTAGACATAAGACAAATTGTATTATATACTTATTAATTTCAATTCAGGAATCCGCCCCTGAGCACGAGTTCTACACTTTCAGGGGCGAGCTAAAGTTTTTATGTATATATTATATTTTATGTTACAATTATTAGAAAAATAAATAAATAAATAAATAAATAAATTTAGAGTCGATGAAATTAGTGATAGCGAAATGATATTTGGCGAAATGAGGCCGAGGATTCGCTATAGATTACCTGGTATTCACCTTACGGTTTGGAAAAACCTCGGAAAAAACCCAACCATGTAATCAACCCAACCGGGGATCGAACGCGCACCCGAGCGCAACTTCAGACCGGCAGGCAAGCGCCTTAACCGACTAAGCCATGCCGGTGGTTCACAGCGGACATTTTGCAATATAGTCGTTCAAAGCTGCTGTAATTCAGCAAAAACGAAGAGCTGAATTAGTGCTGTCCCGGCTGAACGCAGCCAGTATACCTGCTGAATAATAATGTCGAAGTTTAAAGGTTTTCAGGCGCATATTTTTGTAGCGGAATTTGGTGAGTGTTTTGAAGTCAAGACGGGAACATTATATGTAAATTATATAATACAAACATACGAGGTGACAAGCGATATTATATACAGAGGCATTGCAGCACAAGAAAAGAAAGGAGAAAACTCAAACCCACGAATATTTCTATGATAATTATTCTAAACGTAACGAAAGGTACGTAAAAATATATGTTTAAAATGCTATGTAGAGTATATTTACTTTTAAAGCTTTCCATATTTGTTTACGTGCACCTTGTTATTTGCATAATCGATCGCAGAACCAAGCCAATGTCCTTGTACAGGGACATCATTTTATTTTTACTTCAAGTTTTATTGTACCTGCGTTTCTAAATGTACTTGACTCCCACCCCTTTTACTAATGTCCTTGCTAACGTCAGTTACACAAACTTACGACCGCTGTTGCTAGCAGTGAAATAAACAGTACAGAGTACAGTGTGTTTCAGAAATATGTTGCGTTTTCTATATAAGAAAAAGCTTATATTACTGAAGTTTATTTTCACACAGGTATGGTGTGTAGCATAACTGAATTTATTTGAGTGGACTGAGCACAAGTGAAGATTAGAGTTACCGAAAGTACGGTATCCTATAATATGGTACGGTACTTAACAGCATTATTTAAACAAGAGTTTTGTTTTACTGTTTGTAAGTATGAAGGACGATTATGGAAACTGGAATTACAATATAACCGAATGTGAACAACAGTTTTTCTTTTTTTTCCCCCTCACAGTTTCCTGATTATAAAATCACGCAATATTTTCGTAGAAATGTCACTAATCTGGTAGATAAATTTAGAGCAACACAGTGTACAGAAAGGAAGAAAAGTGTAAGATGGCCAACAAAGGTGACAGAAGATGCTGTAGAAGAGGCTAGAGAAAGGATGCAGCGAGGTCCTAATAAGTCGGTCAAGAAGTTAGCTGTAGAAATTGGGGTTTCTTACGGAAGTGCTCACAAAATTCTCAGGAATAAATTAGGTTATTAATATGCTGAATAAAGTAGACATTACATAATGCATATAATAGCCTGAAGAATTGAGTTTGTGAAAAATATTGTTACTATTCTATTGTTTTTTTTTATAAAATACTGTAAAGTAATGGCCAAACTGAAAATCGTAACACTATATTTCCCTGTAACATAAATGGATACACTACTTTTCTCTCCTCCTATAGCTAGTAAAATGATTTGTTTACATATTGCACTAGCAACTCCAAACTCCTGTAATGGAAGGGGGGTAACAGTGTTTCCGAGTATAGCCAGGTTAATGTTAAAAATGTTAGTAAAACTAAAGTGATGTCCCTGTACAAGCTCACGTCCCTGGCCTATGCACTATGCTACAGTCAACTTGTGTAATCGGTCCCCAACATTACAAGCCTAGTTATTACTCGACCAAGGCCAGTGGAGTCCTGCAGCCCGGAGCCGTGGCGCTACTGCTCCTACGTTATTAATATCGCAGCGCGATAGTTCACATTACGCCCGCCACTCCACTCGCCTCGGTCGAGCAATTTAAATAAGCGTGGAGTATTTGTTTTTGTTTCAAAATGATTAATGACTCATGAGTCCGAAATAAGCCTTGATGGCTTAGCCTATTTAATGAAAGGAGAAAAAAGAATTAATAATAATACTTACTTCTGGCTTTTAAGGAACCCGGAGGTTCATTGCCGCCCTCACATAAGCCCGCCATAGGTCCCTATCCTGAGCAACATTAATCCAGTCCCTACCATCATATCCCACATCCCTCAAATCCATTTTAATATTATCCTCTCATCTACGTCTCGGCCTCCCCAAAGATCTTATTCCCTCCAGCCTCCCAACTAACACTTTATATGCGTTTCTGGATTCACCCATACGTGCTACACGGCCTGCCCATCTCAAACGTCTGGATTTAATGTTCCTAATAATGAGCGTATTCCGAATCTCACCGGTGAGCAATCCGATGGCATCACGGTGTTCCGAATTCCACCGATGACATCATTGATGCTCCACCGGTGTCGCACCGGTGCCATCAGCTTGCAGAGGTGATGGCAGTCTCCATCAGCCGCCATCAGTGAATCTGATTGGTTCTTGTATAGGGCGGGAATTAGCAGACGAATGACATCGTGCACTGTTGTGTCATGGCGGTGTGTTCTGCTGTATTGTTTGTAATGAGCACAACGTAAAAACAATATGTTAATGGCTTATGAGCGAACATGTCAACAGGCCAGCTATTACTACCGGTTCAAGAAATAAATTGTTTATGCTCCCTTTTCTTTGTATGAGATGGCAGTACGGAAATTTCGCAAAATTTTGCTAGCGTAGCACAGACAACAACTTATACAGTCCCCATGACAGCCATCAATCCTTCCAGCAGTTTTGTTCCTAATTCGCTGCAGCGTGACGTCATTGTTGTCCACCGGTCCGGTGAGATTCGGAATACGCTGAATGTCAGGTGAAGAATACAATGCGATTAATAATAATAATAATAATAATAATAATAATAATAATAATAATAATAATAATAATAATTTTATTGCACAAAGATTACCACTCTTTACATCCCGACAAATATAATAATACTTTCATTTTCCACTTGAATGCTTCTCACCCACCTTTTGAAAAAAAAAAAGTAGCGAAAAGGAATAAGAAATGCAGAATTGAGTAATGAAGGTTGAATTAAAACTAAATTAAGAACGAAGATATTAAAAAAAATAGGATGTAGTCTATAAACAAATGAAACATATTAGCAAAATTTTAATATCTGGAGGAATAACATGAATTACGAAAAGGAATAAAAAGTGAACATAATAATAAGAATAATGAAAAATTAGGAGGGACAGAAAGAAAAAATCATAGACGAAGAGGGACGAGCGTAAAAGAAGAAAAAAAATGGAAATTAAAAAACTGATGGAAAAAGAAAGGGGGATTGAAAAAACGGGAGAACTCGCATTGCTAAATTATCGGGGCTGTCTATTTGTGAAGCCAACAGACCGTGTAGTTGGATGCACAGACCTGCAATGCTGCATCAGGTACAGATTCGTTATTCGCATATGAACACAATTTCTAGTTCAATTTCGAAACGTTGTGCTGTTATTGACTCGGAATTTTAAATTTACGAGGCCTTCAAATTAATTTCAGTGTTCTATGTCAAATTAACTACATAAACACAACTCGGAACCCCCTGAGGTCAATTATACCCAGCATGGTGCGCGTTTGGGAGAAAAATAAATTTTATGTTCGAAAGAGGAACACGGAGAGAGATGGAAATGAAAGAGAGAGGGGGGTAGTGGGTTATTTATATAAGTTATTATAATGTTGTCTTTATATGCTTGATTTCAAACAGATTTGATGTAAAGGTTGAACTTCCTGTGACAGTAAACTGAAAACAAAACTTACCATCATTAGAAAGCAAATGACATGAGCTTTATCTTCATCCATACTACTCACAGCTGTCATTTAGCTCTACTAGCACATCCCTTAGCATCGTCTCTTCTTCTGCTAACAACGCCATATCATCAGCAAATCTTATGCAATGTATTCTTCTTCCTCCCACTATGACCCCTCTCATGTTCTGAAAACAGTTCCTTATTAAATCCTCCAAGTAGATGTTGAACAGGATAGGTGATGAAGGACATCCTTGACGTACTCTTCTCCCTATTTCACTTCCTTCAGACTTTATTTCTTCTCCTATTCTGAGTTTGACTCGTTGTTTCATATAAAGATTACTGGACAGCCTCCTTCCTTTCCAATCTACACCAGACAGACAGAGACAGATAAGAAGACAAGATAGGCAGAGGGAGACAGATACACAGAGACAAACAACATAAACAAGACAGAGACAGATAAGACAGAGACAGACAAGAAGACAAGACAGACAGAGACAGACAAGAAGACAAAACAGACAGAGACAGACAAGAAGACAAGATAGGCAGAGGGAGACAGATACACAGAGACAAACAACATAAACAAGACAGAGACAGACAAGAAGACAAGACAGACAGAGACAGACAAGAAGACAAAACAGACAGAGACAGACAAGAAGACAAAACAGGCAGAGACAGATAAGACAGAGATAGACAAGAAGATGAGACAGACAGAGACAGACAAGAAGACAAAACAGACAGAGACAGACAAGAAGACAAAACAGGCAGAGACAGATAAGACAGAGATAGACAAGAAGATGAGACCGACAGAGACAGACAAGAAGACAAAACAGACAGAGACAGACAAGAAGACAAAACAGGCAGAGACAGATAAGACAGAGACAGATAAGAAGATGAGACAGACAGACAGATAAGATAGAGGCAGACAAGAAGAGTAGACAGACAGAGACAGACAAGAAGATGAGACAGACAGAGACAGATAAGACAGAGACAGACAAGAAGAGAAGACAGACAGAGACAGACAAGAAGATAAGACAGACAAAGACAGACAAGAAGACAAAACAGACAGAGACAGATAAGACAGAGACAGACAAGAAGACAAGAAAGACAGAGACAGATAAGACAGAGACAGACAAGAAGAGAAGACAGACAGAGATAGACAAGAAGATGAGACAGACAGAGACAGACAAGAAGACAAAACAGACAGAGACAGACAAGAAGACAAAACAGGCAGAGACAGATAAGACAGAGACAGACAAGGAAACAAGACAGACAGAGACAGATAAGACAGAGACAGACAAGAATATGAGACAGACAGAGACAGATAAGATAGAGACAGACAAGAAGAGAAGACAGACAGAGACAGACAAGAAGATAAGACAGACAAAGACAGACAAGAAGACAAAACAGACAGAGACAGATAAGACAGAGACAGACAAGAAGACAAGAAAGACAGAGACAGATAAGACAGAGACAGACAAGAAGAGAAGACAGACAGAGACAGACAAGAAGACAAAACAGGCAGAGACAGATAAGACAGAGACAGACAAGGAAACAAGACAGACAGAGACAGATAAGACAGAGACAGACAAGAAGATGAGACAGACAGAGACAGACAAGAAGAGAAGACAGACAGAGACAGACAAGAAGATGAGACAGACAGAGACAGACAAGAAGACAAGACAGACAGAGACAGACAAGAAGATGAGACAGACAGAGACAGACAAGAAGAGAAGACAGACAGAGACAGACAAGAAGATGAGACAGACAGAGACAGACAAGAAGAGAAGACAGACAGAGACAGACAAGAAGATGAGACAGACAGAGACAGACAAGAAGACAAGACAGACAGAGACAGATAAGACAGAGATAGACAAAAAAACAAGAAAGACAGAGACAGATAAGACAGAGGCAGACAAGAGAAGACAAGACAGACAGAGACAGACAAGACACACAGACAGAAATAGGCAAGACAGACAGACAGGAACAGTTAGAAACAAACAAGACGAAGATAGTCAACATAGACAGATGTAGGTAGGCAGGCAGATAGATGAATTCCTGTTATCTTCTGGTTAGATTCCGATGAAAATTCTGTCAAGATACGATTTTCGTTTTCTGCGAATCAGCTGGCATATTTTTACTTCAGACGTCAGTTGCTCATTGCAGTAACAGGGCCTTTTCCTCCCTTTTGTCTATGATCACGAAACTTGATTCCATTCATCCGAAAACTAGGGTAGCTCGATAGAAAAATGAGATTTAATTAGATCCTTATACACCATGAAAATACAATATCTGGACACTGACATCCTGCAGGTACGAGGGACTGGCTCAATGACGCAAATATTTCAATAATTTTATACGAGAATGAGTGGGCCTACATCCTCTCCAAGCAATTATACCATAGGCATTGAGAGCGGTGATTCTGTTTTTGTTAGGCCTACGTATGTATGTTTCATATCATGTTTGAAAGGTAGGGGCGCCCGGGGATTATTTGAAATATGAAGCTTCAGTTTATAGCACTCGTAAAGCTAATAATGGTGACTGTAAAAAGAGGAAAACAGAAGCGCGAACCAGTATTTCAAATTGGAGAAAGAATTTTATTAATTAAAGAAATTAGATTCCGTTATGTTGATACACAATTGCTACAATTTCTCTTTAATAATTGGTATAAATTAAGTATAATAATAATAATAATAATAATAATAATAAATATGGTAAATGCCTGCTATTATTCGGTTGAGAAGCTGTTGTCATCTAATCTGCTTTCAAAAAAACTGAAAGGTAGAATTTATAAAACAGTTACATTACTGGTTCTTCTCTATGGTTGTGAAACTTGAGAGAGGAACAGAGGTTAAGGATATTCGAGAATAAGATGTTTAGGAAAATGTTTGGGGTTAAGAGGGATGAAGTTACAGGAGAATAGAGAAAGTTACACTCCGCAGAACTGTACGCATTGTATTCTTCACCTACCAATTTCTATTACTGTTAATAAAGTTGGTTGATTAATTTTTTTATGCTCGACCAGGCCGAAATGTAGTAATTATACACCTGGTAGCAGCCCTTTAATGGACCTTATTAAAGTACACCTATTCATTAAAGTTCAGGTGTTCAACCAATCAGAAAACACAATTGTAGCATTATGAAAGCTCAAGTAGGGGAAAGTCGGGTAGTATCGGACAGTGCGTTTCTTTCATTTACCACCACACCACATGGTAGTACCTGAATGACATGGTTACGTTTCTCTATGCGACATCACAGAAACGTAACCATGTCAATCAGATACTATCATCGTGTGGTAGATGAAAGAAACTCACTGTCCGATATTACCCGATGTCCGATACTACCCGACTCTCCCCTATCGATTATTCTCGGATAATTATGCAATCGAAAGACAACTAGCGAAACGTCACGGAGGCTGGAAATCCAATACTGTCGCAGAAGGTTATGTTCTGTTACTATAATAATTAGCGTTAATTGTAAATAATATTCAAATAAATTCAATTTGTCATCTCGTTTTTCAATGTATATATAAATTTCAAGGTTATATCACGATTAATCTTTATTTTACTCTCTAGATTATGTGAAAGTCAATGACATTTGTTTCTAGGAAAAAATCAATACTTTCGCGTCTGCGCACATCTCACAATTTACGAGATATTGCACAAGGTCAGTTCCGCTCCCCAGTCAGATAAGAATAACATGAATACTTATGAATAATTTGAAGTTAGAAATATGGTCGAGCATAAAAAGTCGTATGAAACTTGCCTATAATGGTAATTAAGACGCTTGTATGAAAATTAAACCTACTCGCGTCTTAATTACTACCATTATAGGGTCGTTGCATAATGTACTAATAACATGTACAATAATAGCGTATACTGTAGCTTCATTAGTTTTAACTTATTAATTGACATTTTAGCTCCGCAACACGAAAAAATGCACGATCGCAAACTGCTAACTCGCGGACCCTGATCACGATATCAGAAATGACGACATAAATGTTTGAAAACAGTCGCTTTCAAAGCGAATACCCTCTGCAAAATCTCAGGATTGTTTCAAGACCGAGACAGGATGGAATACGCGATTGTGTTTAAGAAAATTGAGACCGATCTTGAATTATTCTTAATCTTGGGAAAATCTTGAGGATAGCTTGGCACTGACTGTGCATACGGGCTTAAGTGTATTCACTTGTTTTATTGTTCTTTTCAGACAAGTTACAACTATCGTTCTAATGAGTGAAGTCGTTTTAAAAGTTTTTGGTATGCTTTTGGTAATTGCCAGTTCTAAATTAAGTGGATTCGCTAATTTCTGTAGCTCATAAATGGCTGTCAGTATATTTTTTTCTGATATGAGCGATCGGTCTTAGAGGAAAATTTCATCTTTCAATGCAGGGTGTTCTTCTGAGAATTGGCCTCTCACTTTTATGTGTAATTTTCTTATTAGAAGCTGACCTCTCGCTTTCCGGTTATTGGTTCATAACCGATCCAATTTATTTCCAATTTATTGTTAACTGAACATTTCTTTTCAATACACTAGAAGAATTATAATAATGAATTCATAACATCAACACAAAATTAGCTTATGTATTTAGTTTTCTGTCATTTTTTATTAAGTATGTCATTTTTTCACACTTAACTAGAACTACTTTATGTATTTCATTAACGTACGCTTATATGTTAAAAGAGTTAAGGGAATTGAACATGGAAACAAAAAGGGAAATTACAAAAAAAGCCCACTTTCCACTATCTATAATCTATAAAATCTGAAATGTATGTAATCTATGAGAATATCTCTCCTTTGACCCAACTTGAAATTCACAGAATCAAAAATTCATTTTCCATTTTATATCCCTCGGAATTGTTTTTCTTATAAACATAATATTTACCGTAGCTAAACAAAACGAGAAAGAAAAGATCTGTTTAATATTAATGTTTTTCTGCTTCTGTTATTCTGGCTCGAAATCGCGCTTTGCAACTACGTGGAGAGTAAATATCAGAGAGTGAGCAATGGAGACGAACATAATATTATTTAACACAACCACCACTTCAACGACTACTGCAGGTAAAACATTACTACTGTCAATACCATTGTCTATGTCATTACTAAAAATGATAAATACCATGCCGTATCATTAATACATTTGGTAATTATCATGCCGTCTGGGAAATTATGTTATATTTATATTTATAAGTATACGCTGTTAAAATTTTATCATAAAAATCGTAATAAGTTTGTATTACAGACACACAATTATGACACAAGACGAAATATTAATCCAACATTAGTAGAACGTAAATGTCTCACATCTGCTGGTCTAAAGCATAGCATAAATTTTGGCCCTCGGTTGTACAATGCTTTAACTAAATTACACCCAGAACTTCTAACATGTAACCCACTAACATATAACAAGAAAATTAGAAACGTGTTAATATCTTCAATTTGATTAAATAAATTTATAGCCTATGTGTATGAATTCATCAACCTATATTATATTTGTATTTTATAATTTTGAAATATATATTAGTCCTACTTTTCACGTGCGATATTATTCTTCTCTAGTATTAATATTATATTATATAATTCCATTGCCGCTGTAATTATATTTTAGTTCCTATTTTATTTTACTTATTTATTTATATTATTATTATTATTTTTTATTTTAATATTATATCTGAACTGCGACCGAGCACGAGCGCTGCTCATTCGGTCTCAAATTTTGTTAATACTACTGTATCTTCTTTTTATATTGCTTGTATTATTTTATTTGTATTTCTCTTTGTTTGTTTTGTAATTATATTTCTTTATTCTGTATATTTGAATTTAAATAAATAAAATAAATAAAATGTAGTATTAACATCGTCAACATTATCGTCATAAATTGAATTTAATTATTGTCATCTTCTTCCTCTTCTTTACATTTCCATGACACTGTCACCTTTTTCTTTTCTCATATTTTCTTGACATTGAGAATTCACAGTCCTTCACATTTTTGTGACTGTCATCTTTTTCTTTCACATTTTCATGATATTGTAATTTTCCTCTTCTTTCACATTTTCATGACATTGCTACCTTCTTCTTTCAGATTTTCTTAACATTATCACCTTTCTCTCCTCTCACATTTTCATCGCATTACAATCTTCCTCTCTCTTCATATTTACATGATAGAAATTATTGTCACCTTCCAACTTCTTTCACATTTTCATGACACTGTCACCTTGCCCTTTATCATTTTCATGATATTGTCATTTTCCTGTTCTTTCACATTTTCATGACATTGTTAACTTCTTCTTTCACATTTTCATGACATTGTTAACTTCTTCTTTCACATTTTCACAACAATGTCATCTTCGTGTTCTTTCACATTTTCATGACATTGTTAACTTCTTCTTTCACATTTTCATAACAATGTCATCTTCGTAGTCTTTCACATTTTCTTAACATTGTTAACTCCTTTCACATTTTCATAATATGTCATCTTCATATTCTTTCACTTTTTCATAACATTGTTAACCTCTTCTTTCACATTTTCATAACAATGTCATCTTCGTGTTCATTCATATTTTCATGACATTGTTAACTTTTTCTTTCACATTTTCATAACAATGTCATCTTCGTGTTCTTTCACATTTTCATGACATTGTTAACTTCTTCTTTCACATTTTCATAACAATGTCATCTTCGTATTCTTTCACATTTTCATGACATTGTTAACTTCTTCTTTCACATTTTCATAACAATGTCATCTTCGTATTCTTTCACATTTTCATGACATTGTTAACTTCTTCTTTCACATTTTCATAACAGTGTCATCTTCGTAGTCTTTCACATTTTCTTAACATTGTTAACTCCTTCTTTCACATTTTCATAACAATATCATCTTGGTGTTCTTTCATATTTTCCTGACATTGTTAACTTTTTCTTTCACATTTTCATAACAATGTCATCTTCGTGTTCTTTCACATTTTCATGTCATTGTTAACTTGTTCTTTCACATTTTCATAACAATGTCATCTTCAAATGCTTTCACATTTTCATGACATTGTTAACTTCTTCTTTCACATTTTCATAACAATGTCATCATCATGCTCTTTCACATTTTTATGACATTGTTAACTTCTCTCACATTTTCATAACAATGTCATCTTCTTGTTCTTTCACATTTTCATGACATTGTTAACTTCTTCTTTCACATATTCATGACATTGTTAACTTCTACTTTCACATTTTCCTAACAATGTCATCTTCGTATTCTTTCACATTTTCATGGCATTGTTAACTTCTTCTTTCACATTTTCATAACAATGTCATCTTCGTGTTCTTTCACATTTTCATGACATTGTTAACTTCTTCTTTCACATTTTCATAACAATGTCATCTTCGTATTCTTTCACATTTTCATGACACTGTTAACTTCTTCTTTCACATTTTCATAACAATGTCATCTTCGTGTTCTTTCACATTTTCATGACATTGTTAACTTCATCTTTTACATTTTCATAACAATGTCATCTTCGTGTTCTTTCACATTTTCATGACATTGTTAACTTCTTCTTTCACATTTTTATAACAATGTCATCTTCGTATTCTTTCACATTTTCATAACAATGTCATTTTCGTGCTCTTTCACATTTTCATGACATTGTTAACTTCTTCTTTCACATTTTCATAACAATGTCATCTTCGTGTTCTTTCACATTTTCATAACATTGTTAACTTCATCTTTTACATTTTCATAACAATGTCATCTTCGTGTTCTTTCACATTTTCATGACATAGTTAACTTCTTCTTTCACATTTTCATAACAATGTAATATTCGTATCCTTTCACATTTTCATGACGTTAACTTCTTCTTTCACATTTTCAAAACAATGTCATCTTCGTGTTCTTTCACATTTTCATGACATAGTTAACTTCTTCTTTCACATTTTCATAACAATGTCATCTTCGTCTTCTTTCACATTTTCATGACATTGCTAACTTCTTCTTTCACATTTTCATAACAACGTCATCTTCGTGTTCTTTCACATTTTCATGACAATGTCACCTTCCTTTTCTCTCACATTTCCATGACATTGTCATCTTCCTCTCCCTTCCCAATTTTATGATACTGCCACGTTACTCTCCTCTCACATTTTCACAGCATTGCAAACTTCATCTGAGTGAGTGAGTGAGTAAACAGGTGAATGAATGAATGAATGAATGAATGAATGAATGAATGGATGGATGAAAGAATGAATGAATGAATGAATGAATGAATGATTGAATGAATGAATGAATGAATGAATGAATGAACATTTGTAACACTCTCTCTAACACATTTATCCAAATTTCACATACCGGTTAGAAAATTGAAACGCAATAACACAAAGAAAAAATTACCCTTTTGCCTTCCCATTGCGCGAGAGGTGCATTAGAACGGGTAAAAGCTTTATGATGTTTTATGTATTGGTCACAAGAAGATAAGGCGGGACGATGGCTGGCGTGGGAATACAACGAACTACTTTAGGGCGGTGTCACAATAAAGCGGAATCCCTTGAGCTCGCAGTTTCCAACAATTTAGAGACAGGTATGCTATCACGTGCGCCGCGTTTATAGGTGTCGCCCTCGGGACACGAAGCGGTAACGATCGCGTCTCTAACAAGGGATTGTCTGGACTCCACGAACCTGATTTGTAACAGACGTCGAGCATTTGCCTTGAGGAGTCCATTAAGTACAGGCCGCTATACTTGCACAGGTGGTTGCTTCATCTACCACAGATTGCGCGTCGTGAGTAAGAGATGTATTTCACGTCAACAACCCATCCTGTTCCTGAGCGATGACTTCCAGAAATGACAGCAATTCCAGTGTAACACTAAATAGGCTACGTTCTTCAGCAAAGTTAATATGGCAGGCTGGATGTGAAGCTACGGTCATCATAGTAATCGCGTGACCACTAAAGACGATGAATGAGTGAATGAATGAATGAGTGAATAAATGAACGAAAGTATGGATGAATTAATAACAGACTAAAAGGATGACTGGACAAGATGAATGATAAGTATATAATAAATTTTCAATCTTAACACATATCAACTTGCAAATGTTTATTTGCTATTTAATAAGATATATGAACGTTTTCGCCGTTTGGGGCATCTTCAGATATAACAAAAACATATAATCTGAACCTATAATAATAAATTACGCAAATAACAAGAATAAAGAACAATGTATGTATGCAATGCATGAGATTCATGAGCTTTATGTAAAATGTGAAATAATACAGGATAATTGTTGATATAATCTTTAGATTTGAAATTGAATTGGACAGATATTTTATACATATAGCTCATGTTACAAATACAATATACAATTATGATTAAAATTTGTCAATAATGTTAAAATTTATAATGATGATTGATAAAATAGATTTTAAGAATAGTCATTAGTTGAGGATTGTCGTAGGCTATACGATAATTTGCGTAGATGATGTTCGTGTGTTATGTATGTATTTCATTGAAAAACGTTCGCTAATGAACTAAATGTTATTTTATGTCGGAGATTACTGTTTCAATTTATTATCTGACTTGAAGACATCTTACTGATTATAAATGACTGTTACGTGCAATCAGATTTGTTGAGATGTTATTTGAAATGAACGCTCGTTGGTTATGGATGTCGTAGAGTATACGATGATTTTCGTAGTAGATAAATCGTAAGTTGAGTATGAATTTCAATCATTCAAGAAATCGTTCGTTTATGAAATGTTGTTTGACGTTGGTGATTAGTCTGATTTGATGACATCCTATTGATTATAGCTGTTGCGCGTCATCAGATTTATTTGTATGTGTTGGTGATGATGTGTTGATGGTTTTAAGAGAAAATATCCGTCCAATTCAATTTCAAATCTAAAGATTATATCAACAATTATCCTGTATTATTTCACATTTTACATAAAGCTCATGAATCTCATGCATTGCATACATACATTGTTCTTTATTCTTGTTATTTGCATAATTTATTATTATTATTATTATAGGTTCAGATTATATGTTTTTGTTATATCTGAAGATGCCCCAAACGGCGAAAACGTTCATATATCTTATTAAATAGCAAATAAACATTTGCAAGTTGATATGTCTTAAGATTGAAAATTTATTATATATTTATTTAATAATTCACTAGGCATATTGAAATATAAAAATGAATTGTAAAAAAGATGAATGATAGGCTGAAAAAATCAAATGAATGTTTAAATGGCTACCCGACTGGCCAAATAACAGAACTACTGAACTAACCAACAGTCTGAATGAACGACCGAATTATTGAATGAATCACCGAATAACTAAAAGACTGAGAGAATAACTAAATTATTTATAGAATAACTCAATAATCAAATAAGTGATTCGATCACTGATAGACTAACACTATAACTGAGTAACTCAGTGACTGACAGAGTAACTCAATGACTGACCAAGTAACTCAATAACTGACTAACTGAATGACTAACCGAGTAAATCAATGATTTTTTGAGAAAATCAATGACTGACAGAGTAACTCAACGGCTCACCGAGTAGCTCAATTACTGGCCGAGTAACTCAATGGCTAAGCGTTTAAACCAATAACTGATCGAGTAAATCAATGACTGAAGGAGTAACTCAGTAAGTGACCGAATAACTAATTGATTTACAGAATGACTATAAATTAACCAAGTAAATCGATGATTGACAAACTAACTCAATGACTAAATAACTGGATCACTGACCAAGTAACTCAGTGACTGAATAACTCACAGAGTAGCTCAAAAACTGACCAGTAATTCAATGACTGATTGAGTATATCAATGACTAACCGCTTAACTGAATGACTAATTCAATGACTGAGAGAATAACTCAATTACCGATCAAATAGTAACCCAATGACCGAATAACTTAATTACTGATCGAATGAACTCAATAATTGAACTAATAACTCAATTATTGACCGAATAATTCAACAACTGACCGAATAACTCAATTACTGACCGAATAACTCAATTAGTGACCGAATAACTCAATTACTGACCGAATAACTCAATTAGTGACCGAATAACTCAATTACTGACCGAATAACTCAATTACTGACCGAATAACTCAATTACTGACCGAATAACTCAATTACTGACCGAATAACTCAATTAGTGACCGAATAACTCAATTACTGACCGAATAACTCAATTAGTGACCGAATAACTCAATTAGTGACCGAATAACTCAATTACTGACCGAATAACTCAATTACTGACCGAATAACTCAATTACTGACCGAATAACTCAATTAGTGACCGAATAACTCAATTACTGACCGAATAACTCAATTAGTGACCGAATAACTCAATTAGTGACCGAATAACTCAATTACTGACCGAATAACTCAATTACTGACCGAATAACTCAATTACTGACCAAATAACTCAATTACTGACCGAATAACTCAATTACTGACCGAATAAGTCAATTACTGACCGAATAACTCAATTAGTGACCGAATAACTCAATTACTGACCGAATAACTCAATTAGTGACCGAATAACTCAATTACTCACCGAATAACTCAACTACTGACCGAATAACATAATGACTGACCGAATAACATAATGACTGACCGAATACCTCATTGACTGTTGTAATAACTCAATGACTGACCAAATAGCTAAATTGAGACCGAATAACTGATTGACTGGAAAAGTGACTCAATTACTGACAGAGTAACACAATTACTGACCGAATAACTCAATGAGCGGCCGAGTAATTCAATGACTGCCGAGTAACTCAATGACTGCCGCGTAACTCAATGACTGCCGAGTAATTCAATGACTGCCAGATAACTCAGGGACTGCCGAGTGACTCAAAAAAAAATTAAATTATGGTTTATTTAACGACGCTTGCAACTGTCGAGGTTATAACAGCGTCACGGGTGTGCCGGAATTTGTCCAGCAGAAGTTCTTTTACATGCCAGATATCTACTGACATGAGCCTGTAGCATTTAAATACACTTAAATGCCATCGACTCGGCCAGGATCGAACCCGCAACCTCGAGCATAGATGGCCAGCGCTATACCAACTACGCTACCTAGGGCGACGGAGTAACTCAATGACCGCCGAGTAACTCATGAGTGCCGAATAACTCAATGACTAACAGAAAAAGACACTGACTGATAGAACAACTCAGTTATTGACCGAACATCTCTAAATGACCGACCGAGTAACCCAATGACTGGCCGAATAATTATTTTATTGACCGAATAAATCTGTAATTGACCGAACAACACAATGCATGAGTGAATAACTTATTGATAGACCGAGTAACCTAGTGACGTACCAAAGACTTAAATTTCTTAAAGAATAGTCTAACTCACTGACTGATGGCACAAATTAATGACTGACCGAATAATGCAACGATAGACAGAATAATTCAACTCAATAACTGTAACTCAGTGACTTACCGACTAATTCAATGACTGACCGAGTAACTCAATGACAAACAAAATAATTCCGAATAACTCAGTGACTAACCTGTAATTCTGTGTTTAACCGAATGAATCTGTGACAGACCGGTTCACACACTGGCTGACCGACAATTCAACGACTAACGAAATATATCAACCACTGACAGAAAAACTTACTGACTGACCAAACAACACAATGACTGATCGAATATCCCAATAGCTGATAGAATGACACAACTACCGGCTGCCTCAATGAGTGACTGACGCATAGTTCACAGGAGATATTAGTTTAGTTAAATTTTGGCTTATAATTATATACCAATGTACTTCAACAGTATTATAAAGTCCAAAGTGCTTTCTTTGTATATATTTTCAATGGAAAGAGAGTAATAGCATCCACCAGAATGCATTCAAATGATATTTAAAAGTGACTGAGACGTTTTATCAATATGGTGATTAATTTTATTCTTACGCATTCAGTACTCTTTAGCTGGTAATGACTGACTTAATTTGCCGATAAGAAACCAGTTTGCTCTGGAGCGCATCGGACTTGCAGAATCTATCGGAATCTATTGAAACATCATCCTTCATATGTGGAAAGTTGGCAGGGAGTTTCAAGGAGCAGACCCGCCATCTGCACGAGATAGGACGAGCACATGACGGTGCAACTCAGAAGTTTACTGGAAAATTGCTTTTACTAAATTGTCAACGAAGCAGACCCCGATTCAAAAGGATCTATTGATTTTTTTTATCGTGTAGCACAAACTGTGAATATTACAGGATGAGGGTCTGAGGGAAACTTCTCCCTCAATCGCCACACAGGAACAGGGAGAGAACGACGGACACTTCCTCGATTCTGCTTATGCCTTTCCGCTCTATTTCATCCTATGGGAAGTTCCGTCACAGTTTCTATAGAATGGGGAGCATTCGGGGGGATATATGTTGACTCATCTGTGTCGGCAATGTAGCTGTCTGCCAATAGCGTATTTCCTGAAAACATCGGCTCTCTTAGAATTGAAAGTTCATCATTGAGGAAGAAAACAGTACGTCAGCAGTTAAAAGATACACGCTGTAACAAAAAATAAATCATGGTTGCTACAAGCCGAGGGGCATCATAATGAAAGGCAATACCACGAGAAATTGAAGGTTTCAGAGCCATAGTGGGCCAAGCGCCATTTATTAAAAACGGAGAAAGCAAGGGTTAAAGTTAAGTGAATACCATAATTTAATGAAGATTGACATATCATTTAGTTTTAATGTGTATACTTTATATTACTTGCTATATGTTTCCATTGAATTATGGTAATAACTTAATTTTAACCCTTATTTTCTACGGTTTTAGTAAATGGCGCTTGGCCCACTATGGTTCTGAAACCTTCAATTCTGAGTTTAGGCCTATGGATAGATTTAAAAGCAACGCTAGTTTCAAGATACTTTTTCTAGGGAAACACAAAATCTCGAGTAATTTTATTAGAACTATTTCACTCATACTCTCTTTCGCTGCCATGTGTTAGTTTACAATTAGAAGCTGAACTGTTGAAACGTTTTATACATTTACTTATTAATTAATTAATTAATTAATTTATTTATTTAACTCGCTAATTAGCGAGGAGGCCTAAAATTAAAATTATAAAACAGAAACGTTTCTAGCCACTACCGTAAGGGCCAGGCTTGTGTACGGTGTGGTCTTAGCCAATAATATAACAAAATTTACAAGGACAGTTTACTAAATACAGTAAGTAACTTAATTCAAATCAGTAAATAACCCACAAGAGTAAAAAATGAAGAAAGAGAAACACAGACAAAAATACACAGTTAATATAAATTGACAATCAAACAGAAGCCAGTGATATTCAATGAAAACATAAATATAGTCGACAGAAGTAAAAGGTAAGCAATATACACATTTGGTAATATTATATATCATGAATAATTTTATAAAATTATATTTTTAAATGGTTCATTATCATTATTGCGTTTTTGAGAAAATGGAAATTAGGGTGGTAAGTTTTTTTCATGAATATACATTGTTATTAATCAATGTTAGAAACATTAATGACATATATTCTTAAAGGGAAATAGGCCTAATCTACGTTTATAGTAATGTAAGTTTAATTGATTTCGTTTTTAAATTATGATAAGTTTTGAGGTTATGACTTACAACAACAGTGTGTCGCAAATTTAATATGAAATACTAGTATTATTAGTGTTCCATTTTTATGCTCTGGTTTTCTGTTTTTTTACTAGCGTTGGAACCTGTAGGAGGAGGGAAAACCTCATCTTCCAACAAACTTAGAAAACAGTGGAATGAAAAGACAATGCAAGAAGCTATAAAATACATTCGAGAAAATACGTGAGAGATGGAAAACACTTTCAAATGAAGATTCTGAATACTTGTTCTGTGTTTTTCTTAGTAGAGACCATATTGACTCTGCAATTTTGTTAATCTTGTAACTTGTTAATAGTATTCCATATTTGTATCTCAATTTTTATGAAGAAAATATGTTAGATTTTGAGGAAATTACTTTTTTTTTAACATTTTGGAATATCTTAGGAACTTCTAAGTCTGTTGTATCATTCACAGGGGCATTCTGCAATAAAGAGAACCATAATTTACGTTCAGTAGCCTATTCAAAACATGTAGGTTACAAAACAGGAAAATAAAATGTGTTCCATATTTGTAATAATTCCACTGTATAAATAGGCTGGTAACGGTATCAAACAAAAGACTGAAAATATATTGCTACAACATGCATTCTCTAAACCATGCGAAATTCTTATCTAATCTTAGGTATTGAAGTTCTATGAACCACTCATTGAAGACCTCTCAACGGTTATTGCAATCACTATATTAGACTCGATGTTATTTTTAACTTTTAGTAGCTGAACTTTAGTAGCATCCTTGACGTACTCCTCTCCCAATTTCACTTCCTTCTGACATTTCAAGCTTAACAATAGACCATACATGCACAAACAGCGTGCGGGAGAGAGCCGTGTTTATCGCTCGCCGAAACGGAGAGGAAGATACGTCAGAATGACATAGACTTGCTATAGGTAGAGGAGTGGGAAACGACCACTCACTTATCTAGTGGAGTGCTGTGTGTAGGCCTATTCTCAGTAACTGTTTCACGTTGCTTACCTACTGCTACAGTACAGTATGGAGGAATCTAAAAGACGGAACATAACATTTAACGATTTACAGCTCGAACTTATTGATCTTCAATGTGACCTAAGGGCTGAAGAGCGTTTGAATAATACTACTAGCCTGGTTGAGTTTCACAAGACTAAATATTAGCAATAATATCCACGACTACACAGGCTGTCTGTGAATTTTTTTTATTAATATAGTAGGTTATTTTACGACGCTTTATCAACATCTTATGTTATTTAGGGTCTGAATGAGATGAAGGTGATAATGCTTGTGAAATGAGTCCGGAGTCCAACACCGAAAGTTACCCAGCATTTGCTCATATTGGGTTGAGGGAAAATCCCGGAAAAAACCTGAACCAGGTAACTTGCCCCGACCGGGAATCGAACCCGGGCCACCTGGTTTCGCGGCTAGACGCGGTGTGGACGGCTGTGAAAATGATTGCTATCTTTGGCTCAACATTTATATTTGTGAGCAACTGTTTTCTATAATCAACTTTAATAAAGGCAGACATCGAACTTCTGTAACTGATGTTTCATTACGATCAGTAGGGTACTGTTCCTTTCAACTGCCAACAGCATATAACCTCGTTCTGATGTACTGATAAATAAAAATATAACAAACTGGTATTGTATATTTAAGTAGCTATAGAATTTCTATTATTTCTGTAAAATAAATATTTTTATGCTCGACCATGCCGAAATGTAGTAATTATACACCTGGTAGCAGTCCTTTAATGCATGTCATTAAAGTACACCTATTCATTAAAGTTCAGGTTTTCGATTATTCTCGGATATGCAATCGAAATACAACTAGCAAAACGTCACGCAAGCTGGAAATCCAATACTGTCGCAGAAGGTTATGTTCTGTTACTATAATAATTAACGTTAATTGTAAATAATATTCAAATAAATTCAATTTGTCATCTCGTTTTTCAATGTCGAATTCAATTTCAAGGTTATATCAAGTTTAACGTTTATCTTACTCTCTAGGTTATATCAAGGTCGTCGACATTCGTTGCCCGGAAAAAATCAATACTTTCGCGTCTGCGCACATCTCACAATTTACGATATTGTACAAGGTCAGTTCGCTCCCTAGTCACATAAGAATTACATGAATACTTATGAATAATTTGAAGTTAGAAATATGGTCGAGCATAAAAAGTCGTATGAAATTGCCTATAATGGTAATTAAGACGCTCGTATGAAAATTATTAAACTCACTTGCGCTCGTTTCATAAACATCCTCGCGTCTTAATTACTATCATTATAGGCTCGTTGCATAATGTACTAATTAATTAATAATAGTCCAAGATAGTTTTACAAACACTGAACGAGAATTAATTTCATAAACACTCGTAATAAGTACTTCCTTTTGTGTATATTTTGTACGACATCACCACTTCTTCCAGTCCACCCTTATACAGAGCGCAGATAATATCTGCATTCCGCTCATGAGCTGTGAGCCGGCTCGGAGAGCGCAAACCTTGTGCAGGCCTGCAATAGACCTTTATTTCGCCATAAGATAAGTTATCCAAATAGTTCCTGAAAAGAAGAGATTCGAACTCCATACCCAACGCATAAAGTAATCATCAGCAGCATTTCTAAAGGCGAGGAGCTATTTACACACGCTCCGCAAACACAAACGAAGAACGTCACTTGCAGGCAGAGAAGTGTAGAAAGTTGAATAATTTATAGTATGAAAAAGGCGGCCGAATGTTGATTCAGGACACACAGAAAATAAAATCTTAATGAACTCCGAATATAGCTCATTCTGACCTGCGTCCGTCTGCCCGTCCACAATAGACGTGCTTGTATCGCAGAAGCGGGGCGTGTTTTCACAGGGAGGAGGGATTAAATAACCAGAATTAACAGTGCAGCGGAGGAGGGAGTTGGGGGATATGAAATCAAAATTCCCCTACTCGTTTCGCGATGTTGTTACTCCCCTACTAGATGCGAACTGTGAGCTAATCTGAAACCAATACCTGCTGAACGGAAATACTCGCTTCAGTGGCTGTCGACGGGCAAAATGCGATGCAAAATGTCAGCTTCGTTTCCACTATTGAAACCTGATTCTTGACGGAGAGAGCCTATTGCACGGCTACGATTCCGTCGACGCACATGTGAATAGGCTTTGGAGCCGGGATTTTCTTTTGTTTGTTAACAAGTGAATTAAACGTGCTTTCAGAGCGAAATATCTTGAACACCGTCGTGCAGGTCACAATTTAACAAAGTCTTTTGCAAAATTCGTGAACATGGCTCTACCGCTGAGTTTTTTCATTTACATCCCAGATATTTCCTGTTATATTTTGTGACGAATCTTACAAGGAAATCTTCTACAATCATGAAGGAAAAACCGAGTCCCTTCGAAATTTAGAGGTAGTTAAGTGTTGTGAACTAAATAGGTCTATTGAACACACAAAAATAATATATATGCGCTGTATTAGAGATACACCGGCAAATAGAATAGGTCACTCAGTTTCGTGATTGAAACTACAGTTGTATTGTAGAATGTTTAAATTTTGTTTCGGTTTAAAAATAGAGAGCAAGAGTCTGTAATAAGATAATTAGTGAAAGCATGCAATATATTTTTTCTTAGATAGATATTTGATAGCCGTCCCAACCGGGGTTTAATAATCGGCCTCCTAATCAATTCTAAATGAATATTTATGTTTAATTCAATTTTTTCTTTAATAGAAACCCTAGTTATGTAGACTATTATTGAAAAATGTATTGGAAATGCAACAAACAATTGACAAAGTGACATTGTGAAACAACTGCTGCTAATAATAATAATAATAATAATAATAATAATAATAATAATAATAATCATCATCATCAACATCAAAAAAAACCTCACAAAGTTTAAAAAAATAGGTCAAGGGATTATGACATAAATTTTACAAGTAACCGGTCACTTATTTATTTATTGTTTATTAATTATTTTTTATTTATTCGTTTACACCAATGAGCATATACCTACATTCTATAGGATTTGTCAATACAAAATTATTAGATTAAGTTACTTTCTATGTAGTCACAAACATCATCTTTTTTTTTTTTTCTTCGTTAATAAATTGCTTGACCCTATGTCTCAAATTTCTTACATTATCGATATTTCTAATTTCTGGAGGTAATGTATTATATAATTTGAAACCCATAACATGATAACTATTTAATAATAATAATAATAATAATAATAATAATAATAATAATAATAATAATAATAATAATAATAAAGAAATCTTACACAAGTTTAAAAACATAGCTCAAGGAATTATGACATAAATTTTACAAGTAACTGGTCATTTATTTATTTTATATTTATTTATTTACTTATTTTTTATTTATTCGTTTACACCAATGGGTATGTACCTACATTCTATAGGATAATGTCAATACAAAATTATTAGATTAAGTTACTTTCCTTAAATCACGAACATCATTAAGGTTTTTTTTTTCTTCGGTTATAAATTGCTTAACCCCATGTCTCAAATTTTTTATATTATTGATATTTCTAATTTCTGGAGGTAATTGATACCCATAACATGATAACTATTTAAGGAGTAGTAACGAACTACTATAAATAACTAAACACATTATGTGCAAAGACAAGATAATAATAATAATTATTATTATTATTATTATTACTCTCATTATTATTATTATTGTTATTATTATTAATATCATTATTATTATTATTGTTATTATTATTACTATCATTATTATTATTATTATTATTATTATTATTATTATTATCATAACAGTAATGAGGTAATCTCTGCTGTCGTACGCACAGACGATAGCACTGTTGCGTTATCAAATAACGTAGACTCTGATGGTTTTCAAACTGTCACTCGCAAAAAATTTAAGAAACGAGATCCTAAAGTTGGCACTCTAACTAATAGCAACTTAGAAATGGCTCCAGAGAGAATCAGAACCAAATCTCTTTTTGTTTCTAGATTTAGTCCTAATGTAAACGAGAATAATATTAAGGATTCATTCTTTCATCTACGTAAATTAAGGTCTCTCGAAATAACTAAATTGAAAACAAAATACCAGTCGTATTCCTCTTTTCATATCTCAGTTGATGAGAGGGATTTCGAGTTAATTAATAATTCTGATGTTTAGCCTGCGGGATGCCTCATTGCACCCTTTTTTTTGGTAAACTTAAACCTGAGCAGCATTTTGTTCCACCAGGTACTTCAGTTGATTCTAGGGTTAATGCCTCTTAATATTATTCTCTAACTCTCAATGCACAGTTCTAATAATCATCTTGAGATATTTTACCAAAATGTTCGTGGTCTTAATACAAAAATTGATGAATTTTTTCAAAATGTAGTAAGTAATAATGATATCATTATCTGTCTTACTGAAACATGGTTATCTGAATCAGTATTAAATACAAACTTATTCCCTAACAATTATACTGTGTTTCGAGCAGACAGAACGTATGAGGACACCAATAAAAAAAGAGGTGGGGGTGTCCTAACAGCGATTAACAACCAGTTACCTTTTACCTGTCGGCGATATGATTTAGAAATTATTAATGAATGTGTTTGGATTGAAATTAAAATGGCTGATGGTATTAATTTATTAATTGGAAATCATTACTTCCCACCTGATTTCGGTCATAATCACTTAAAATCTTACCTCAATTTTCTTGAAAAAAAAAACCTTGATACTCATAATTTTAGAATAGTAATTATTGGTGATTTCAATTGTCCTGGTATGGATTGGTCAACTGGTTTTATTCTTAACGATATTCATTACTACTCTAAAATTAAGTCCAGTAATTTATATTCCTCGTCTTGCCTTCTAGGATTAAACCAAATTAATTTTACTGTTTCAAGTAAAAATCTACTTGATCTTGTCTTTACTAATATTATTAATAGTACAGTAAAACTAGCCAATCATTCTCTAGTTTTGGAGGATTCTTATCATCCATCTATCTCCATTAATCTTGAAGTGTATTTGTCGCTACCTGATCACTGCCAATCTAGTACCTTCATAAATTATTCTCAAGGTGATTACTTGAAACTCTATTCCACTCTATACAATCATGATTGGAATTCCATATATCAAACTACTGATGTTAACGTTGCTGCTAACGCGTTATCCCAGATTATGAACAAAGCTATTTCTCTTGCTGTTCCTGTCACTTTCGTAAAAAAATCGCACTATCCTAAATGGTTTTCAAATACCTTGCGTATACTTATTAGGAAAAAGAACAAAGCACATAGAAATTTTAAGAAATTCAAAACTGATCACCATTATCAAATTTTTTCCAATTACAGAAAACAAGTTAAAGCTATGATTAAATCTGACAAATTTAAATGGTTACAATCCATTGATGAAAATTTGAAGAATGAACCTAATAAATTTTGGAAATACGTAGAATCTTTTCGTAAACCCAATAATTATCCCACCGAATTATTAATAAATGGGATTCACATTACTGATCAGCAAGAAATTGCTAATGCATTTGCTAATCAATTCAAATCGATTCAAAAACAGCCTAATTCCAATCTCTGTTTGTTGGAGTATAATTCTACTGACTTCTTATCCTTACCTAAAATTACAGTTGATGACGTTTCTTTAGCCATAAAAAAGCTTAAACCTAATAAATCAAAGGGCACTGATGGCATTCCTAATTTTATTATTAAGGGATGTTCTAATATTCTAATACCCGTTTTAACCTTTATATTTAATTTAAGTTTATTAACCGGTACATACCCTATGCTTTGGAAAGAAGCATCCGTTATTCCTATCTTTAAGAATGGTAAAAAAAATGTTGTTTCCAATTATAGACCTATTTCAATATTAAACAATTTCTCAAAAATTTTTGAAAAAATAATCCACAAACATGTTTCATTTTATGTTAAGAATAAAATTAATTCAGCACAACATGGTTTTACTAAAGGTAAATCAACAACTACAAACTTAGTATCCTACCTTAATCTTGTTATGCCTGTTGTTGAAACCCAAGGTCAAATTGACTCAATTTATATCGACTTTAGCAAAGCGTTTGATGTTGTACCTCACAATATTCTGATAAATAAATTAAAAAACTTTGGTCTCTCTTCTAACTACGTGAGCTGGTTTGAAAACTATTTAACTAATAGACAATGTTGTGTTCGTCTAGGTGATTCTCTCTCGGACCCATTTAATTGTTTATGTGGAGTTTCCCAAGGATCTACATTGGGCCCTCTATTATTTTTATTATTTATTGATGACATATGTAAAAGAATAAGTTCAAACTACCTGTTATTTGCTGATGATCTCAAAATCTTTCGCTCAATAAATAGTTCTGCCGATTGCCAAAATCTTCAAAATGATATTAACTCCATTGAACTTTGGTCTGACATTAATGGAATGAAAATTAATGAAACAAAAACTTTTGTCATTTCGTACTCTCGAAAAACTACTTCCATAAAATTTAATTATTCTCTTAATAACGCCTGTATTATTAGGAAAAATTCTATGAAAGATCTTGGTGTACTACTCGATTCTAAATTATACTTTCACGATCATGTTCAATATATTTATAATCATTCAATAAGAATGCTTGGTTTAATAAGGTCTATAACCTATTCTTTTTCTACTCCTGAGTCACTATTAATTCTATACTTTACTTTGGTTCGCTCTAAACTTGAATATGCATCTGTAGCCTGGAATTCCATTACTTCAACCGATTCGTTAAATTGGAAAATATTCAAAGAAAATTTATTTCCTTATGTGCTTTTCGATATATACCCAATTCCACTTACTTTAACTATGATATTACCTGTAAATATTTTAACTATTGTAGCCTTTATGCTAGATGTCTAAATCTTGATTATCAATTTTTTTGCAAAGTTATCAAGGGTGATATTGATTGTGAGTCTATCATAAACAATATCAGCCTTCGTATTCCTACAAAAGGTTTAAGATCTCAAAAAAATTTTTATTACCGAAATTCAAAATCACTTTCTCCAGTCTGTAGATGCATAAAATATGCCAATTTGCATGGGCACAATTTAGATCCTTTTAAGGTTTAGTTTCGTTTTGATTATTAGTTTTTACTGTTTGTACTCAATTTTATTTATGTATGTTTTTGTTATTTAAGATATTATTTATTTTTGTTTTGCACCTTTGTATCTTCTGTTTGTGTATTGTGCTGAACTATAATTGGCCTCTGGCTGTTGTTCAGCACACAAATATTAATAATAAATAAATATTAATAATAAATAAATAGAATTATTATTGCTATCATTATTATTATTATTGTTATTATTACTATCATTATTATTATTGTTATTATTATTAATATTATTGTTATTATTATTATTATTGTTATTATTATTATCATTATTATTATTATTATTGTTATTATTGTTAATATCATTATTATTATTGTTATTATTATCATTATCATTATTATTAATATTATTATTATTATTGTTATTATCATTATCATTATTATTATTGTTATTATTATTATCATTATTATTATTATTACTATTATTATTATTGTTATTATCATTATCATTATTATTATTGTTATTATTATTATTAATATTATTATTATTGTTATTGTTATTATTATTATTATAATTATTATTGTTATTATTATTATTGTTGTTATTATTATTATTGTTATTATTATTACTATCATCATCATCATTATTATTATTATTATTATTGTAATTATTATTAATATCATTATTATTATTAATATTGTTATTATTATCATTATCATTATCATTATTATTCTTATTATTACAGTATTATTATTATTATCATTATTATTATTATTATTATTATTAAAGGAACGTTATTCAAGTACATGAAGAAATAAGATAGAAATGGTTTGGACACGGGATGAGGATGAAAACTGGAAGAATACCGAAGATGGTGCTGGAGTGGACTGCGGAGGGAAGGGGAAGAAGAGGAAAACAAAGATAACAATGAATGGATGACATCAGAAGGAGTATGACTAGAAGAGATCTTACTCAAAAAGATGCTGAGGATAGAGATTTGTGGAGGGAGAAAATTTCTTTGGGCGAAGGATAACTACTAATACTGTAGAAAAATTTTAATAAAGAGAGATTGGTCAATTATACACAAATAACATTTGAATGCGTAATATCGACTTTACATATCGTTATTGACATACATATCGATATGCATAGCCGTTTCCGCTATCAGTTTATTGTGAATTAAAAATCTTCACGTTCACGTCAGCATCCCGTTCTCGTTCTGGTTCACGTTCTCAATAAAAATAATAAGAAACAGTATATTCCTCGTCCAACCATTCATTCCAGTCCACAATTAAAAGACTAATGATTATGCACTAAAATAGATAAACCTAAAGCACCTTCACAAACAGAAAATGTTAAAAAAATTATTCTAAAAAACAATTCGTAGTTAAAAGCATTTAAATAAATATATAATATTAAAAATAAAATTAAGACAATAAATTCTAAACTTAATAAGGTGGTTTATTGTGGACCAACCTTTAGTAGTTCATCTTGAAGCTACTAAATTTTATTATCAATAATAATACTGTGCAACGTAAGACTGAAATTTAAATAATCTGGTATCGCACTGCCTAATAAGCTATAAGTGAAAACTTGGTTGAAAATGTGAGAATTCTGCAGTAGGATGGAGGCAAACTCCATACGACTTGAATAAAAATTGCGGGTGTAACCAACTGTAATAACACAGAGAGGAATTCATCCTACAAAGCTGAATCGTATTAAAAGAGGAACATTTTCATCATATGCTTCATTTCCCGATAAAATTTTACATCTGACTGATACAAACGAAATTCTTTTCAAGAGGAACCTATGTTATCTATAGAATTCCTCGAAAATGCTATCCTAGTACCCACAAGAGGGATATAAAAGATGAAGAAAGATATGTTATTTCTGAGCTGTAAAACAGCCCCTACGGGTTTCACAGCATCGTCGCCAGATATCATAATGTCAACCTATAATGAGCTTTAAGCCTACATCCGTCTACAATGTGTTAAAATATCGAACATATGTGATTTATTGTAGAGTATGTTGTAATATGTTTATTTATTTTTATTGCTAATAAGCCCACTCCTGAATGAGTAAGGCTCGTGCTCAGGAGGGGATTCCAATACAGACAAAAATAATATTAAAATTGAGAGTGAATACAGATTAAATAGTGTTTAATATGTTTAAACCCAAACTATAAATCCAATATAAATTTTTAAATGTTTTTATTAATTTGGAGAGGATTCGTGTTGAAATATTATTGGAATAAAATTTGTTTAATAATCTGGGACCTTGACTCATGATATGATAAAAAAGCTGCATTGGTTTTACATTTTGATTCAGACAAACGCAGAGAATTCATACTTTTAGTTCCATATTTATGTAATACCTTTCAAAGTTATTAAAATTTCTATGAAAATATTTTAATAAAATAAAATAATACATTTGTTTAATGTTGAAAACTTTGAAATGTTTAAACAACAATTCAGTTGGGCAATATTTCTGCTTGTTTAAACAAATTTTAATACCTTTTCTGCAGTAAAATTAACGGATAAAGGTGGATTTATAAGTTCCACCCCAACCTATAATACCATACATAAATATAGACTGAAATAATGCTAAATAAATTACACGTAAACAGTTAATTGACAAAATATTTCTTAGAATAACAAGGTAACATAATGTTTTACGTAATTTATTACAAATATAATGATTATGATTATTACATTTTAAATGATTATCAATAATTATACCTAAGTATTTAACCTCATTAACTTCATTAATAACTGAAAAATTGCAATTTATAACGAAACAAACAGAATTATGCATTTTAATTTGTAGTATAGAAGAAATGTGTTTATTACCTTTATTATTTAAAGAAAAATGGGATAGCTATTGCATTATCTTTATTAATTACAAGTGAATTTAAATCGAACCATTTTTTTTATTAATTTTAAGCCGCAATTTGCATTATAATAAGCATCAGTCCAAGTTTTTCCACTAAAAAGTAAAACAGTATCTTCAGCATACGAATATAAATCACCTTTTTTTAAAGGTCTATCATTAAAAGGTCATTAATATGAATATGCATATTTAATTTATTGCTTAACGCCCGATTGGTTGCTATAAGAGATTTTCTTTCATTTCTTTAAAAGTGAGTTAATTTTATTTTATAATTAGAAATTTGTCCCATTTACTGGCTGCATGAGGAAATATAACATCATCATTTCCATTAAGCAACAGTTTATTTTTAAGACTTTGTTGTATGTGTGAGAGATTTCTCCATCTCGCAATCAATCAATGACGTAACTTTTTCAAAATTCATCATACGTACTATTATATTTCAGAGAGATATTTAAGTCCACTTTAACCTAATACAAGTATATATTATTTTAATGTACCGAAGTACATATGATATTTCCATGCAGATATTCTGCGTCATCATACGATGAAAGAGTAATGGAACGGAGAAAAATTCTCTCCGGCGCCGGGATTTGAACCCGGGTTTTCAGCTCTACGTGCTGATGCTTTATCCACTAAGCCACACCGGATACAACTCCGACGCCGGTTAGAATCGTCTCAGATTAAGCTCCAACTCTTGGGTTCCCTCTAGTGGCCGCCCTCTGCACTACGTCATAGATGTCTATGAACGCAGGACCGAAGTCCATACCTGTGCTGAGGTGCACTCGATATGAATGACTAGTTGGCCGGAATCCGACGGAATGAGCGCCGTCTTAAATCACGAAGTGATTTTACGCATATCATATACTCTTTCATCGTATGATGACGCAGAATATCTGCATGGAAATATCATATGTACTTCGGTACATTAAAATAATATATATGATATGCGTAAAATCACTTCGTGATTTAAGACGGCGCTCATTCCGTCGGATCCCGGCCAACTAGTCACTCATATCGAGTGCACCTCAGCACAGGTATGGACTTCGGTCCTGCGTTCATAGACATCTATGACGTAGTGCAGAGGGCGGCCACTAGAGGGAACCCAAGAGTTGGAGCTTAATCTGAGACGATTCTAACCGGCGTCGGAGTTGTATCCGGTGTGGCTTAGTGGATAAAGCATCAGCACGTAGAGCTGAAAACCCGGGTTCAAATCCCGGCGCCGGAGAGAATTTTTCTCCGTTCCATTACTCTTTCATCGTCTAATACAGGTAGCTAAATATGTAATGTCATTCTTACAGAAATAGTGAACTTTCTCAGGTATTAATTTTATATACCGGTACCGTATTTTATCTAATACCCCGTGGCCAATGATATCTGCATATATTGTGAGAATATCATACAATTCGTGCACTAAAAATCCACATAGCTACCAACTATAATCTTAGAAACACATGATGGCGCACATACAGTGTGTTTCCGGGCTAGTGTTACAAACTTTTAGGGATGATGGGGAAGGGCACATGACTGTATCAATTTAAGATCAGGTACCCTGGTCCGAAAATGACTGAGTAGAAAGTTACAAGCAAAAGTAGTTGTGTGGAAATGGAATAGAAATTTGTCACCACGTGCCTTCCTTCCCTTAATCTTTGGAACAGTCGTGGAAAGATGGTATGGGTTGGATGGCTCCTACGTGGGTACTTGTACCCGATACAATCTGTGAGCTTGTCTACTGTTCCCATTGGCTCATCCGTACTCGAAAATCATGTCTGCATATTCCGCTCTCGTGTACTCCTCCATTTCACTAGGACTGATCGACTGGACACTGCAACTTATATACATACACTGCTGTCTACAGACGTGCATATCAGGACCGACCTTGTCCGTTACACATTACGCTATCTGCATTGCTTTAGTGTAGTTTCCTGTCCCCACACCTCTGACAGCGCACTGAATGGAATACTGTAAGTAGACAACGTAAACAACGTCAGATGAATACAGTATGTGTAAGATGTACAGATAAATACACATAAATAAGATGTACAGAGAAATAAAATTATTCCATTTCCACACCACTATTTTTGCTTGTAACTTTCGACTCAAGTCATTTCCGGACCAGGGTTCCTTATCTCAAATTGATACACGTGCCCTTCCCCATCATCCCTGAAAGTTTGTTACACTAGCCCGGAAACACCCTGTATATTATAAAAGTTTAAGAAAGGAGGCATTGCGAACGATCAGAGGACAAGCGAACCACTAGTTGTATGTCGTGTCTAAGTAGCTAGAACAAGTGCCAGGGAAAATAATTTAGCGTAAATAGGTAGTGCGATCATAACTGTAAAGTAAACAAAACAAAAGAAAGAAGTATCAAAAAATACCAAGGAATGCATTACAGCATGATCGAACATGGGACCGACTGCTTTGGAAGCAGGAGCTTTTTTCACCGGACTAAAACCGTCCGTAATAGAAATGGTCTGTATGAAGAGATGCAATACTCCAAGACTTACTTAAATCATGAAATTGGACTTCAAGTTCAATTAGTTTAAATTAATGAGATGCGTTTTGCATTAGTTGTTGAAATAAACCATCTTGTTGCGCTCTGTGATTTGTAAATGAAATAACGGGGTGTGAAAATCGTTATCCATTTGCTATATTTCACCTACTTCCTTCTATTAATAAATTATGTTCAACCGTAACACTGTTGACTAGGGATGTAGGCTACAGTAATTCATTTTGTAGCAGCATGGCGGACAGGAGAGATCTGAGACAGCGTGTTACAGCTGTAACAGAAAATGATTTCTCAGCTTCGGAGGTTGGTCGAAGGTGTCACGTCTCATTGAGGACATCACAGAGGTGGGCTCATAGATTTTAAAATTATAGGGAATTTGGAAGTCGCTATTCTACCGGACGACCGCGTTGGTTTTTATTCTCCAACTCCAGGCAATGATGTAAGGTATAAGTTTATCCACTTTGTTTTTAAAGAAATTGAATGCAGACATGTAACATGTATAGAAATTAGTGACGTTATTAAACATAATAAAATCCCCACGTGACCCGGAATTGAATCTTATCCCCCCCCCCAACATCTCAAGCCAGCATGTTAAGAGCGTATTCCGAATCTCAGTGCTGAGCAATGTGATGGCATCACGGAGTTCCGAATTTCAACGATGACGTCACTGATGCTCCACCGGCGTCGCACCGGTTCCATCAGCTTGTAGAGGTGGTGGCAGTCTCCATCAGCCTCCATCAGTGAATCTGATTGGTTCTTGTATAGGGCGGAAATTAGCAGACGAATGACATCGTGCACTGTTGTGTCATGGCGGTGTGTTCTGCTGTATTGTTTGTAATGAGCACAACGTAAAAACAATATGTTAATGGCCTATGAGCAAACATGTCAACGGACCAGTTATTACTACTGGTTTAAGAAATAAATTGTTTATGCTCTCTTTTCTTTGAATGAGATGACAGTATGGAAATTTCGCAAAATCTTGCTAGCGTAGTACAGACAACAGCCGACATGATAGCCATCGAACCTTCAAGCAGTTTTGTTCCTATTTCGCTGCAGCGTGACGTCATTGTTGTTCACCGGTCCGGTGAAATTCGGAATACGCTGTATGCCTTGGTTTTTCTGAATCGACGCATGCGAGGTGAGAAGCCCGCCTCGCACAAATCCGGACTACACGAAAGATAGTACGTGATTTCTATAACTGCGAGGTGCGCTATCGCTAGTACTGTATAGTACGGATTTGTGTGAGGCGGCCCTCGCAACTCACATGCGTCGGTTCACAAAAACCAAGGCTTTAAGTTACTGGTTCTGTTGGTTAATGGGTGATTTCTCTTGGCTTTCCTCAGATAAGCTTCTGAACTCCACAGCGCTATTCACTTTTCCAGAAACACAGGACTTGAAGAACCAAATCTTATGAAAAACTATTATAATCGAAACATTGTAACATTAAGGTCTTTTCTTCAATTGCCTGTGGTGTACAATTTGTATAAGCTTGGCAACATATAGGCCTAGTTTACGTATTGTATAACAACAAAGTAAGGTGCCATCCGATAAGCTGTGGTTGATGTGTACTGATGCTATATATAACATGCGAGACTAAAGGTAGAGCATGACCGATCTGTATAGCAGATGTCCACCATCATGTCCGACGTACATGTAGTACAGGTAAACACAATTACTCAAATGTCCATTAGTAGTTAGGAAACTACAGTGTCAATTGTCGAGTATCATTATAAAGAAGATGTTATTAAAAACATCAACTAACGAAATGTAACTGGAAGAATCATGGACAAAGAATAAATCAGGACAAATTAGTATAATAATAATAATAATAATAATAATAATAATAATAATAATGATTTATTTTAGCTGGCAGAGTTAAGGCCGTAAGGCCTTCTCTTCCACTCAACCAGCAAAAAGTATACGTACATATGTATGAACTTACAAAGAATTCAACAATTTGATTTAGATAAGAGCTACATGTAATACAAGAGTTATTTACGAATTAAACAACAAAATACTATGAACTATTAATTAAACACTGAAATACAAACTATGTAGCAGAATTAAGTTAAAATACATAGAATGTTAATATATTTCAAATAATGTTAGATAATAGAAAGAGATTATTATGAGACAATTTTGAAAATACATCACTATCAGGATGCATGTCTAAAGGAAGGAGTAACAATGCAGACAGTGATAGTTTCAGTCAGTATAGGCCTACATAAACTTCTGATTTATAAACCAATTCAAAAAAGAGATAATAGTATGGCCAAAAAAATCGTTTCTTCATATGTAGACCTATATGTACGCAATGCATTCATTTCGAAACTTTCGAAGAATCTCGCAGGCGGCTTATATTCTGAGAACTTGGAAACTGTAACAGTTGCCCCTAGAGATTCTCAGTCTTTCATCCTGGAACCCCAAGGTTATGGCGTCATATCTCTTTTCGTCTTTGGTTTGGAATATCACTCTTTGTTTTTTCAGTTTCCTTTGGATCCTCTGTAACGGGGGCAATGGAATTATATCGGGCTCGACTATTCCTGGAAGCCGCTCTGCAGAGACCGGGATCCACCCGTTTAATCTCTAGCTGGCATCAGGAGACTTGAATCCCACATGCAATTTCGTTTCGGTCAAACAAATGGCAATGCAAAATGAATGGTGCAAACACAGGCAGGCCATGGTTTATGTATTTCAGATACATTTGACCTCATAACAAGACGAAGGTAGGTTTGTTGCAATTAGGCCTACTGAATGACGTTGATCTTTCCTAGAGTTGATAGAAATATAGATCGCAGTCCTTCTCCTCAATGTAAGCAAACTTCACTTTCTATAATGTCTCGAATTTCAGTTACCACTGAGGAATTGTATATCCGAATATAATAATGTGACTAATATAAATTGAGATATCTGTTTGGGAAGACATAAAAACAAAAGAAGTTACTCAGCAACGACCGAATAAACAAAATGCTTCTTGAATAGATGGGTATTTTCTGACGAAGTAAACGTCCATGTCAGTGGGTGAGTCAATACCCATAATGAGGACGTGAAAATCCTCATTCTCAAATGAACTAAAACGGTCTATTCCTAAAATTAATGTTTGGTGCGCGGCAATTCGCTATAATATGATGTGAGACCGTTTATCTTCGCAGAGGAAACAATTTGATCAGAATCGTACCTGGACACGTTGAAAAACTTTTTCGATCCACAACTACAACAGAAAACAACATGGATATCATGTTCCAACAGGATGGTACACCGCCTCATTGAGCAACAGACGTCCGTGATTATCTGGGTGACACATTTGCTAACAACTGGTGTGGTCGAGAAGGATCAGTGGCCTTCAAATTTCCCAGACCTGACACCACCCGAATTCTTTCTCTGGGGTTTCGTGAAGAATGATGTGTATGCACAACGATCCAGGGATATTCTTGATCTCATGCCTGCCGGTCTGAAGTTGCGTTTGGGAGCGGGTTCGATCCCCGCTTGGCCTGATTACCTGGTTGGTTTTTTCCGAGGTTTTCCCTAACCGTAATGTGAATGCAAGGTAATCTATGGCGAATCCTCGGCCTCATCTCGCCAAATATCATCTCGCTATCACCAATCTCATCGACGCTAAATGACCTAGTAGTTGATACAGCGTCGTTAAATAATCAACTAAAATAAAAAAATCTTGATCTCAGAGCAAAGATTTTCTCAGCTTTTGAGAAGGTTACCTCTGAGATGTCAGACTACACATTGGAGGATTAGCCTCAAGATATGAACTGTGTCGTGATCGCAACGGTGGGCATGTTCTTCTGGAATCCATGTACAAGTTATTTAACAATAAATAGCAACAGTTCTCATTTGATCATGTTTTTATTTTATGTCTTCCCAAACGGATCACCCTGTATGTTTAGCCCTTCACTAAACTTTAACAAAGAAGAAACAAAATTTTATTATAAATGATTTGAAACTTTGAAGGTAATTAATCAACGTATTGCGAAGTTTCTCGATACTTACAACATATCAAGTGCAACCGCTACTAATAGCTCTTCTTCAGTCGCTGGCGGATCCAACAGGTTACCTATTTCCTCATCTTACCTTGAAAATAACTTTTGTAAAAGGATTCAACAAATAAATTTTCATATCCCAGATTTTTCTAGTAATGGAGCACATGGAATGCATGTATGGAGCCACCGGGGTAGCTAAGGCGACTAAGGCGCTTGCCTGCCGATCCCGAGTTGCTCTCGGGCGCGGGTTCGATTCCCGCTTGGGCTGATTACCCGATTGGGTTTTTTCCGAGGTTTTCCCCAACTATAAGGCAAATGTCAGGTAATCTATGGCGAATCCTCGGCCTCATTTCGCCAAATATCATCTGGCAATCATCAATTCCATCGACGCTAAAAACCTTATAGCACAATATTGAAGTTTTAATAGGTCTAAATCTCTAACTATAGAACGAAAGCTAATACCACGTTAAAACCACAGACGCAAAGAAAGCAAGGGGAACAGAAGGAGTGAGAGTGGAATATAAAATCAACAATGGGAATGAAAGAAGAGCAAGGAGAATATATAAAGACACATAAGGAGAATGCAAGGTAAGAAATGGGAATAAAAGGTGAACAAGATGAATACAAAGAGAAGGGGAATGCAAGGAGAAGAAGACGAATGCAAGGACAAGAAGGGCAATATAAGGAGAAGAAGGGAATACGACGAGAGAAAGGAGAATGCAAGGACAGTACAAGATGAACAACTGGAACACAAAGGAGTAAGAGAAATACCAGGCGAGCAAAATAAATAAAAGATGAACAAGGAGACTATAAAAGCAACAATGGAAATACATGAAGAAAAAGGAAAATACAAAGAGAACAGGGATAGATCTAATTATATTTCCTGTCTTTTTGGCACTAACATTTTGTAGAGCGCTAGTTTCGCAATGTGGTTAAAAAGTAGATAGACAGACCATTTCAATTTAGTAGCAATCCCACTTACAGTTGCGTTAAACAGTAGCCGTTACATCGCAGCGTCCTGATTCGAGGATTTATTTACTTACATACTTACTACATTATTTATTTATTTACTTATTTATTTATTTAGCTAGTAAGCAATGTGAGTAACCTACAATTCAAAAGTATACAATTTTTTTTTCTAGCCACTACCATAACAGCTAAGCTCGTGTACGGTGTCGCCTTAGCTAATAATATAACATAAAATTTACAATTTCGGTTTAATAAATACACTAATTAACTTACGTAATTCAGAGCGACAACTAAGACACATGGATTAGAATTTTGGACATTTAATAAATATATAGCTAAAATGTTTTTTTTTTTTTTTTTCATAAAACTAATACACCTAAAACTTCATAAAATTTTAAAAAGTTTGTTTGCATACTTTCGTTGCCAATGTCCTTTCAATAGTACCACATATACAAAGCTGAAAAATATTGAATTATCTTTCGTAACATTTAGTTGTAGTAACAACTTTCTAGTGTATTAATTTTTTGTTTACATTCTTCATTCTTTCATTTCCTATGGAAGCCCTCACATAATTTATATCCATTACTTGTTCAACTATAACAATGTTAACTACTACTTTTACTCATATTGGGTTCTTCCCACAAAATTCAGTTAACTTCGAGACTTTTCTGCTTATAATTCTAAGTTATGTTTAGCAGAAACTTTTCCTAACTCAAAATTCTTCCCTGCACACCATTATTTGAACCTATAAGTTCCTGAGCATCTGGGAAAATAATAGTGTCTGATTTTATAATATAAAGCTTTGTATTAAAAACTGAGAAACTAGTTCGATTAATTAAGACGTGTCACAGTGAAACGTACAGCAGAGTCCGTATAGGCCAGTTCATATCTTACGCTTTTCCAATTCACTGCGGACTAAAGCAAGGAGATGCACTATCACCCTTACTTTTTAACTTTGCTTTATAATATGTCATTAGGAAAGTTTAGGATGACAGAGAAGTTTTGGAATTAAACGGGTTACATCAGCTGCTTGTCTATGCGGATGTCGTGAAAAAGTTAGGAGAAAATCCACAAACGATTAGGGAAAACACGGAAATTTTACTTGAAGCAAATAAAGCGATAGGTTTGGAAGTAAATCCCGAAAAGACAAAGTATATGATTATGTCTTGTGGCGAGAATATTGTATAAAATGGATATATAAAAACTGGTAATTTATCTTTTGAAGAAGTGGAGAAACTCAAATACCTGGAAGCAACAGTAACAAATATAAATGACACTCGGGAGGAAATTAAACATAGAATAAATATGAGAAATGCGTGTTATTATTCGTTTGAGAAGTTTTTTTATCTAGTCTGCTGTCAAAAAATCTGAAAGTTAGAATTTATAAAACAGTTATCTTACCGGTTATTCTGTATGGTTTTGAAGCTTGGACTTTCACTTTGAGAGAGGAACAGAGGCTAAGGGTGTTTGAACATAAGGTTCTTAGAAAAATATTTGGGGCTAAGAAAGATGAAGTTAAAGGAAAATGGAGAAAGTTACACTGCACGCATTGTATTCTTCACCTGACATAATTAGGAACATTAAATCTAATTAAGACATGTGTGGAGCCGAGACACAGGTGAGAGGATAATAATTAAATGGATTTGAGGGAGGTAGGATATGATGATCGAGACTGGATTAATCTTGCACAGGATAGGGACCGATGGCGGGCTTATATGAGGGCAGCAATGAACCTGCGGGTTCCTTAAAAGCCGTAAGTAGACTAAGTGTTAAAGACTGTTCTAACATCCTTATGGCATTATAAATTAGATTACAAAGATCACGTGAGGGAGGACGCCCTCGTCTAACCCCTTTGTTTATATTTACATTAGCTTTGAACTCACTACTTCTTCAGAATTCTGAACACTGTTTATTCATAAAAACTTTGTCTAGCTTTTATCATACGGCTTGGAAAACTTTCTTTTATTTAACACTATTTTCTATGAACAGGGAAATGTGTATTTCCGTGTATTGGATAATTAACCTTACAATATACACAAGATTTAAAACAAGCAGTTCGGGGTTTATGACGAAGAATATGACAAGAATCCCTCGAGTTTATTTTCTCTGCATTGCTCAGAAAAGGAGAGACCGTAGAGATGAAAGTAACTACAGAAGTTTCAACATGTGTGCTCGAAGAAGACGGAAGCGGGGGAGTCTTGTAATCTAATATAATCGCTCCCTAATGTGCCAGGTTAAGTAACAGACGAGATATTTCGTTCTCTTAAGTGAAATAGAACCTCCATGAAGCAGGAAATTTCCGTGCATTTTGTCTCTGTCGTTTCTACTCCCTCCCCCCATCAAGAACAATAATGTGAACAATTGCAGGCTCACAAGAGGCGTGTGTCATAGCGCTTGCACACAAAATAGCTTATCCGATTTCCTTTGTGAGACAATGCGTTCCACTTAATCCACGAGTACCTTCTCTTACTTTCTATTAAATCTCATTCATTCTAGAAGATTTCTAAAGCTTCCATAACAGCTACTGGAATGGAAAGGCGCACAATCCTTAAAACAACATTAGACATTTCGAAAATAACCTTATTAGATCTTAATCCAATTATATAATACATTTCGATAGAACACAATAGTAATTGTGATATATTTTAGGAGGTTTAAGACGTCAATTAAAACGTGACATAAATACTGTGTGTCAGGTCGAAAGGCATACAAAGTAATAAAAGGAAAGATCTGTCTCAGAAAACTTTCTTCTTATTTTTCACGGTTTGGGTTAGGCCTCTGAATTGATTTAAGACAGACTACACGATTTTATAATATCTGTTACAAGAAAGAAGCATTTAGAAATGAAGATTTACGAAGTCAATTGAAAGTCTTCATTTAAATGATAAAACTGACAAATAAAAAAAAAGTGACAGGGAATTTGAGGGAATAAATTACGTATAACAATCAACCCTCTATTAATAATAATAATAATAATAATAATAATAATAATAATAATAATAATAATAATGATAATAATAATAATAATAATAATAATAATATTTTTTTAAGTTTAAAATAATAAAATTAGGGTTTTTTCAATTGTTATTAGAGGAGAGAAATTCGCTTCGGCACCGGGATCGTACCCGGGACCCCAGTTCTACGTACCAAGCGCTCTAACCACTGAACTACGCCGAAGTTTAACCCTCAGTAGCGGATCGAATCCCTCATCACTAGTGTTTGCTTTAGATTAAACTTCGGCGTAGCTCAGTGGTTAAAGCGGTTGGTTCGTAAAAACAAGAACGCGGGTTCGATCCTAATTTTATTTTTTAAAAATTAAAACATTATTATTATTATTATTATAGTAATCCGTGGCGCTACAGCCCGTGAAGGGCCTCGACCGACCAGCCGGCTGCTGGCCTCACGCCTACATGCTGAAGCAGAGGTGGACGATCATCCAACCAGATTGGAGATATCGTGTGGTTAGCACGATGATTCCCTGAGCCGTTATAGCTGGCATTTGCAACCGGATTTCGCTACCTATCGTAGCTCCCCAAGTGCATCACGATGCTGAGTGGGCACCGGTCCCATACACTGGCCGAAATTTCATGAGAAAATTTCTTCCCCCTTGAGGACTCGAACCAGCCCGCATTCCGTAACGCGAGTCCTAGGCAGGATGTCTGACGCCACGGCGTGGGACATTAATATTATTATTGTTATTATTATTATTATTATTATTATTATTATTATTGACAAGTGAATGGCCTTAAATATCGTTGGATGAGCTTTAGTTTCTTAGGAAAGAACATAAATGACACTCGGGAGGAAACTGAACGCAGAATAAATATGGGAAATGCCTGTTATTATTCAGTTGAGAAGCTTTTGTTATCTAGTCTGCTGTCAAAAAATCTGAAAGTTAGAATTTATAAAACAGTCATATTACCAGTTGTTCTGTATGGCTATGAAACTTGGACTCTCACTTTGAGAGAGAAACAGAGTTTGAGGGTTTTTGAGAATAAGGTTCTTAGGAAAATATTTGGGGCTAAGAGGGATGAAGTTACAGGAGAATGGATAAAGTTACACAACACAGAACTGCACGCATTGTATTCTTCACCTGACATAATTAGGAACATTAAATCCAGACGTTTGAGATGGGCAGAGCATGTAGCACGTATGGGCGAATCCAGAAATGCATATAGAGTGTTAGTTGGGAGGCCGGAGAGAAAAAGACCTTTAGGGAGGCCGAGATGTAGATGGGAAGATAATATTAAAATGGATTTGACGGAGGTGGGATATGATGATAGAGAATGGATTAATCTAGCTCAGGATAGGGACCAATGGCGGGCTTATGTGAGGGAGGCAATAAACCTCCGTGTTCCTTAAAAGCCAGTAAGTAAGTAAGTAAGTATTATTATTATTATTATTATTATTATTATTATTATTATTATTATTATTGACAAGTGAATGGCTTTAAATAACGTTGGGTGAGCTTTAGTTTCTTAGGAAAGAACACGTGACATAGATCAGCGCGAAGCTTTCAAGACAGGCGATGTCCCACTGATGATGGAGCAGCAATCAAGCAGCTCCGTGGCGAGGAGGTGTTCTTCAGTATTGATGAAGAGATCCACGGCCAGCACACTTCAGAATTTTATATCCTCGTTCCAGGGAATGATATCGTTTCCAAAAGGCTGGTGGTTTAAACTAGGGGCAGCCGTTTGACTGGCACGTTCGCCCTGACAAGAACACGAGGTTCGGATCACGCTCCGTTAAAGTGAACGACCTCCGGTGAAAGGAAACTCATTACAAATTATTTTAGTGTGACGCAGTTAAAACTTATTACAATCTCTCAGACGTCTAAATCGAGTGAAGTAGAATGGAGAAATCGCACGTTCAAAGCATCAGCAAGGGATTATCTGATTCTGGAACTTAAATTTTGCACGATTCTTAATGCATTCCAAAGTGGAATTAATCATGAAGACTAGTTAATCTCTAAACAACGTGAGTAACTTCTTGTATGTATTATGAATTAAAGCAATTATATATATATATATATACACTTGATGCAGAGTTTTCATTTTTATAATGTAGAAATTTCATTTATTCATTTTCAAAAATAATAATTGGAGTCCAGATTTTGAAAAAATAAGTACAAGAATACAGTAATTCACTAAATTCATTCATGTAAGGTAAACAATTCAATGAATGAAATTAATGATATATTTTTAGTATGTATTTTAGATATTTTAATTCTATTAACTACACAGGGCTTTCATTTCAAAACTTCCCAGTCTAAATAACCAATTATTTGAATTGAATTCAATTTAAACAGATATTAATTAATTTTCAAAAATAATAATTGCGGCCCAGATTTTGAAAAAAAAATTCCAGAATACAGTAATTCACTAAATTCATTCACGTAAGGTAAACAATTGAATGAATGACACTAATGATATAATATTATCATTATGTATTTTAGATATTTTAAATTTCTTGCACGCGTCTTTAATAGTTCAGAAATTATATCGATTTTGTCTGGCAATGTAGCAAAAAAGAAATGAAGTTATTGGAAACCGATAAAAGCGGGCGTGTGATTTAAAAATCCATTGCGCAGGAAGTTTAAAAATGATGTCTCAACATCCGATAAGGGCACAAATACCCACAAAATGTTATGCAATGCAGTCCACACATATCAAAGGGTATTTTAAAGAAAAAAAAAATTGAAAATTTAATTTACCGGAAACAACAATAAAAGTGGGCGAGTGATTTAAAAATCCATAATGCAGGAAGTTTAAAAATGGCGATCCACACATATCACAGGGTATTTTAAAGATTTCTATGCTCGACCATGCCGAAACGTAGTAATTATACACCTGGTAGCAGACCTTTAATGCATGTCATTAAAGTACACCTACTCATTAAAGGTCAGGTCTTTCAGCCAATGACGACTCAGGTTACAACTGTTCAGCCAATGACAGGTCAGCTTTCTACCGTTATAAAACCGCAAGTATCGATTATTCTCGGATATGCAATCGAAAGAGAATTAGCGAAAATTCACGGAGGCTGGAAATCCAATACTGTCGCAGAAGGTTATGTTCTGTTACTATAATAATTAGCGTTAATTGTAAATAATATTCAAATAAATTCAATTTGTCATCTCGTTTTTCAATGTCTAATTTAATTTCAATGTTATCTCTGTAGGTTCTTATGGCCTAGCAAGGTCAATATGGATATCTGTTCCTCGGAAAAAATCAATACTTTCGCGTCTGCGCACATCTCACGACATACGGAACATTGCTGAAGATCAGATACAATTAAAGTTAATAATATCAAGTTAGAAATATGATCGAGCATAAAAAGTCGTATGCAACTCGCCTATAATGGTAATTAAGAAGCTCGTATGAAAATTATGAAACTCGCTTGCGCTCGTTTCATAAATATCTATACTCACTTCTTAATTACCTTCATTATAGGCTGGTTGCATAATGTACTTTTTTTTTTGAAAATCTAGTCATTTTTCATCAAAAATACCATCCTCTCCCCTTAAAACGAGCTGCAATGGATACGCAGTTAAATAAACGGCATCTCTATAAAAATTATAAAATTATCTTCTTGTGTACGCTTGTAGGGTTGGTTTCAGGAACCAACTCTTCAAGCCTCGCAATTCGGTTTAAGTTCCATTACAACATGGCGTTTCCAGTTCGTATCCTCCCCTTCACGGCTCCCCTGACAGGCTGGAACTGTGGGCATGACGACGACGTCTGGATTCCGGGCAGTGTATGACTCGCCACACGGCGCCGCGCCGGGACGAACGTGCGTAATGCCTGCAATTAGAGTGGTTAATGTCCCATAGAGGAGGCAGTTCATCACCGGGCAGCCCTTAGGAGGAGTGGGAACTGCGAGATTGCGATCACAACCCCCGTGCTCACATGCCTTGCACCTCGGCACCAGAGAACAAAAAGTGCATTAACTGTTCTTAACATCACTACAAGGTCCTTCTGGGTCCTCAGTTGGTCTCACATTGCAAAATGGGAGAATTATACAGGGACATCATTTTATTTTTACTAACATTTTTAATATTAACCTGGCTATACCTTTCTATTAACGATTGAAACAGGAAACAACGTTTGCTACTCCTTCCACGACTGGAGTTGGATGATACTGCGTAAAATACAAATCACTTTACTAGGTATAGGAGGGAAGAAAAGTAGTTAATCTATTTATGTAAACTAGGAAATATCGCAATTTTGAGTTTGATAATTTTCATTAGGTTTTTGTTTAATCAAAATACAGTACTGTATTAACACTTAGTGTTTTTACACACGAATTGAGCTATCCATTCGGACGTATTAATTATGCAGTATATATTGTACTGTTACAGCTCATTAGCGTACAATATAGAGAATGAAGTTAAATTGAAAAATAATCATAATATGAATATTTAAACACATTTTTTAAAGTGGTGGCCGTTCATTTCGATACAGGCTTCAGTTCTTTTGTGCATATTATCGCACTATAGACTATAGTACCTAATTCCAATTACCAGTGTCGTCCTTCGTACGAGTAACCCATGTTGAAATAATTCTGTACCTACTCTATAAAAGAGTACCTTACGTACTGTAAATTCAATCTTCACTTATCCGAAAAGATAAAATTACTCAGAAATGCTATCTACTGTCCGTTCAAGTGGTTTTGTCGCAGGGTCGGAGGAAGGGGGGGGATCACGTAACAGTTAATTACTTAACGAGGCCCTTTTATTTAAGTTATTTTAAACACTTGTATAATATTACGTAGACGTCCAATTCCTAACAGAAATTAATGTATTCAGAAAAGAGCTAAGATAGCTCAGCTACTAGACTTAACAGAGGGGCGAACAGAAGCAGGTGGGGGAAACCGGGACGCGACGTAGGCAAACAGACGACAGTACCTGTACGAAAATATGATTCAATATTGAAAGCTCTTTCGTCACTGGAAAACGCGAACATATTTCTAGAACGTACTATACTCACTAACTCAGTACTGCTTATGCTCCCTCGGCTGTGTGTTGTGAACGGTTGGAAGTTTACTAGTAGAAGGGGTGGGAGTGAAGTACATTCCAAAACTCAGGTACAATAAAAATTGAAGTAAAAATAAAATGATGTCCCTGTATTATACTAGTGGCTTGTGCAGCAAGTGCTGCAAACTAAGTTCGTTAGACGTTCAAATAAACATTTTTCAGATTTATTTTCAATGAAGAATACCAGACATTCTGAAAGTTATCTGCTTCCATAATAATGAAACATAGTACTCCCTCTGAATGGTTTTTTGTGCCAAATACTTTTTCTTGAATCTATACACCTTCAGTTTTTTAGTTTGAACGCGAAAACGCAAGTGTCAATGTCAGGACGATAGCAATAGCTATTTCAGGTCATTGTGGATTGTAGGCAAAAGTTAAAATAATGTCAGGTTTGCTAAGTTTTCGAACAATAGCATTTTCGTATAGCTGCTGCATGTAGCCTAGAACTTGAAATGTAGAGCGTAAAATCATTTTATCCTACTAAGAGATCTTGCTGAAATGATCTGGAGACTACAAAATTTTTTGGCCTCTTATTTGATCAGTAAGTAATACCTTTTTATCTTTCCTTAGGAACTGTAATTTTTGCGCTCTCTCGAGGCCATACTGAAGACAATGACACATATCACCGCCATTAAGTATATGAAAAAGACCCAACCACACTGGGTTAATAAGTATATAAATATTTGATTTTTAACAACAATATTATTATCTTACTTAAGTTTTGTAGTTATATATAGCAGTCACTCAGTAAATTATAGAAATTAAGATCTAAATTAAGATACTCTCTACATTTACTTACATAACCTCAAAACGTTTCACTATCATGTAATCAATATAGCATCAATATTATGTACAATTAACGAAAAATAGACGCATCATGATATTAACTATAATAATATTTAATTTCTAATGGTGATAATATCATCAAACGACCTCAAGTTTTGTAGATTTGAATATCCAGTACACAGCTGTACTCAGAAAATTATACACTGCAGAATCAGTTTTTAATAACAAATTGAATTGAGCTCTAAATATGTCGGCAATCCTGCAGGTCATGGCCTTCGTGTAATAGCCTTATTGTTTATTGTAGTGTGTGTTTTGTTCTGAAATTTAATCAAGTCGGCCGTGATTCAATAAAATTAGTTCTCGAAACTGACAACAGATGGATTTTGGAAAATAGGAAAATTATGTAGGGAACTACTATTTTTCCGAAAAACTTTGGATGCCATGCATGAAAAAAGGGGGCACTCATTAAAATAAGTTCAGCCGTTTTCCCGTAATTTCCATTACCAGTTCAAATTATATATATATATATATATATATATATATATATATATAATATTATATTATATTATACTATGTTATGTTATATTATATTATATTACTGTGGGCTAAATCTAGGAGGTGCACTATCACCTTTACTTTTAACTTTGCTCCAGAGTATGCCATTAGGGAAGTTCAGGATAACAGAGAGGGTTTGGAATTGAACGGGTTACATCAGCTGCTTGTCTATGCGGATGACGTGAATATGTTAGGAGAAAATACACAAACGATTAGGAAAAATACGGAAATTTTACTGGGCGCAAGTAAAGAAATAGGTTTGGAAGCAAATCCCGAAAAGACAAAGTATATGATTATGTCTCGTGACGAGAATAACGTATGAAATGGAAATATAAACGTAGGAAATTTATTCTTTGAAGAGGGGAAAAAATTGAAATACCTGGGACCAACAGTAACAAATATAAATAATACTCGGGAGGAAATTAAACACAGAATAATTATGGGCAATGCCTGTTATTATTCGGTTGAGAAGCTTTTGTCATCAAGTCTGCTGACAAAAAATCTGAAAATTAGAATTTATAAAACAGTTATATTACCGGTTGTTCTGAATGGTTGTGAAACTTGAACTCTCTCTTTGAGAGAGGAACAGAGATTAAGGGTGTTTGAGAATAAGGTGCTTAGGAAAATATTTGGGGCTAAGAGAGATGAAGTTACAGGAGAATGGAGAAAGTTACACAACGCAGAACTGCACACATTGCTTTCTTTACGTGACATAATTAGGAACATTAAATCCAGACGTTTGAGATGGACAGGGCATGTAGCACATATGGGCGAATCCAAAAATGCATATAGAGTGTTAGTTGGGAGGCCGAAGGGAAAAATACCTTTGGGGAGGCAGAGACGTAGACGGGATAATAATACTGAAATGGATTTGAGGGAGGTAGGATATGATGATAGAGACTGGATTAATCTTGCACAGGATAGGGACCGATGACGGGCTTATGTGAGGGTGGCAATGCACCTGCGGGTTCCTTAAAAGCCATTTGTAAGTAAGCAAGCATATTATATTATATTAAAAAATTTAATAAAAAAATAATAAAAATGCTGCACAGGATGATGATATTAAACATAGGATAAATAAAGGAAGATGAGCAACAACGATGTGAAATGGAATATTATGGAACAAGATTATTTTTAAGGAAACAAAAATAAATATTTATCTGTCTATAGTCCAAACTTTGACAACATATGGAGCGGAAACATGGAAGCTAAATCAAAATTTGCGGTTAAAATTATTAGCATTACAAATGGATCTTTTGCGACGTTCGGCCAGACATTCTACAAAATAAAAAAATAAGTGATCAGACAACAGATGAATAAAGAAAATTCAATTTTAGATTTCGTTAAATATATACAGTTAGAATGCTATGGACATGTAGAGCGAATATGATGATTTAAGGCTACCAAGAAGAGATTTAGATTGGATTCCAGAGGGAAAGAGAGGCTGAGGTAGCCCGCAAAACACCTGCCAGCTAAATGAGTACAGGGTCCAACGGTAAAATTTACCCATCAGCATTTGCTATTTGAGGAAAACCCCGGATAAAATCTCAACCAGGTAACTTGCCCCAACCAGGATTTGAACCCAGACCCGCTCGTTTTACGATCAGACATGCTAACCGTTACTCCAATGCGGTGGACTTAATAATAATAATAATAATAATAATAATAATAGTAACAACAATAATGTTATATTTTCAAATAGATTACAAACTGCCATTTCGTTTACCGTTCTGTTCAACTCAGCTATGACACGCACTAGAGTGTCTCTAGAGAGGCGATGGTTTATTTATTATTGTTATCCAAATATTGAAGCTCTATTTTACCCTTTGTTATATTTGGATTGTAGTTTGTTACATGTGAAATACATTATGTAGAGATAATATACAATTTTAAAGAAGTAGTAGTAGGCACGAGTCATAGTTATAATATAAATACATTAATTAATAGACATTAAACAATACTAAACACATTATAGAAAAATTATATTCAGTAAAAAAAATAAAAACACAAATTAGAAATTATAACGAAGGTGTAGAGATTTTGCAATAATATGACAAATTTGGGAATTTATACATAATTTTAAACAATAATAAAGAGATAATGCATAAAATATGCATACTTATTTACAAATTAAACACTAAATAAGTTATGTAGGTAGTAACAATACACAATAGGAAAGAATACAGAAATGACATTCAGTTACTTTTGATTATATATGAATACCTTAATTATAGACATTGAAGCGATAAACAGCAGCAAAAAGGTAACAGTAGAAATAACTTCGTTACAATTTTTGATGCACGGTTGGCGATAGTAAAGAGATAAAAACAAAATCACTTACGGTTACAAAATATATACCTGTCACAGAACACTAAACAATAGTAAAATCCATAATACAAACATATTTATTATTGTTATTACTATTACTATGTCCCAAAGAGAGACGGTTTCTTAACAAGGATCTCACAAACGAGAAAGCATCCCGTTCTTCCATAGGTTTTCCGTAATTTTAATAGTCATTAAACTGGACGAGTGGGAGATGTAAGCTAACTTCATTCATAAGTGGCAATGTCATTTATTAGCTAAAGCCTCTTTCATCTTCCGCTCTGCTAATGGCAATAGACATCGCAATTTTTTTGGTTTTGTCTGTAGTTAATAGCAGAGAGGCATTATTCTTTCCTACTAAGTTATATTCCACGAAATCTCTTCAGTGATAATCATAGAAATTCTCCAACAAGCAGTGCAAACACTGCTAAATTGCTCAATTCATAATCGATCGCTTTAGTAGAATGCACAATAATACCACAGTCTACTATATACAGTCACGAAGCTTGAGTTTTGAGGGTGCTAGAAACAATAGACTGTGCCGGTACTATTTTGCATTGCCTGTAATGAGGAGATATTAGCGATCCTAGTGGTGAGCAACTATCTAATGTTGGCATATTTACTACGTATTGAGCTTCGTGACTGTATATACTAGACTGTGATAATACCATGGGTAAATTAGGAAGAGCCTTTATTTTATTGAATTTTCCTCGAGCTAAATATTTAAGAAAAGGCTCGCGCGAGCCCTTGCGAGTCCCCGCAAGCACATTTTGATTATCCCAGATTTATAACTGGGTTTGGCTAGTCCTTGGTCCAGGTAATATAGCAGTTTTCTCCGGGAACTCCAGTTTCCGTGTCATCCCAACAAATCTCCACCATCATCTCTTCTGGACAACGACTCTGTCGGTAATACCGGTAAATTTGTCTACACAACTGACTTCACTGACGAAAAAAAGTCCTGTAATGTCATTATAACTTTGTTTTAATAAATAATGTAAAAGCTGCTAGCTCCAGTACTCGCATTTCCATTATAATTAATTACACATACAATTTTGACTAAATAAACAATAAGGTAAAATTACGTCGTCCCAGTGTATTAAAATAAGATGTATTGTAGTACAATGTTGCGTCTGTACAGTAATGAACGCTGCATAGAATATTCATTGCGATTAAATGGCATAATGTATTCAACAAATAATCGTGGAATGAATTGGCTCATGCAAGGAATATTTTACTCGACAATGAGTATACATGATACAAACTTAATTCACATGTATGACGGGGTGCTGTGTCACAGGAGTAGCTAGGTCTCTTCCATCACACTGCTTGTTGGTGCAGGAAAACGGATGTTTCCTTCCCCTTGCCTCTCTTGTTTTCATAGACCAGGGGTGCCCGAATATCTCGCCAGACAAACCCAGGGGCACGACTTGAGAATAGGTAATGTTCAGATTTATGGTGATAGCAAAAAAGTGAAGTAAAATAACGTTTCTTACAACGACGGGTGCTTTCATTACGTTATCAATAACACAAATGTTACAAACTGCAGCAGTAACGCCACGATTCTACTATATACTCGTATATTACCTTGTCGTATGAACGTTCAAGAGGTGTTTGTATATTACTTTAAGATGATAAATATTTAATCGTGATAAGTAAACCTTAGACCAGGAGTAATCAGTTCAAAGCACTATGAAGAGCGGACTACTTGCTCCTCTGATCTGACGCCGCGAGGTGGAGAGTGCGTAGAAGTGGTTTTTGCAGTTTCGTGTCGTAATTTGACACACTAAAAAATGGCGCTGGAATACAATCTGATTTTTACATAAGAGACCGGAAATATGGCAGCATGTCTTTTTTAATGTGTTAAATCTATCTCAATTTTGAAAGTAAATCTGTATGAATTATACCTTTCAGATTGAAACGTCACAGTTTTATGTTGCCCTTTCCTGCATTTTTTAGCATAAATGCCTAATTTACAGAATAAATGCTTTTTTGCCTTTATTTGATTATGTATCTATTATTTATTAATTTATTATTAAAAATTGCCTACAGTATATTTTAATTTATTTCTATAACCGCTACAATGAAAGTGATTTCACCGAATGTATATTATTGTCTTTCAGTCAGTTCATATTCTCTTTGCAACAATGAGTTCTGCCGTGTAAAAATTTATAAAATGTATATCGCTTGTGTTTATTTGACAAGGCAACAATGAGTGCGGGTCTAACGTTATTTTTAACGGTTATTTTTCTTTCAGTTTTCATTGCGACGTTGTTGTAGGTAGCTAAATATTTCATATAGCAACATATCAGTACAACCAAACACAAAAATGCACTTTTCAAGGCTACTGGGAAGATGATTTCTTTGCTTCCAACAGTAATTGCAACATCGAGTCGAAAATCTCAAATTGCATTCGACTTACGTAAAGCTTTTCTTGCTGCCGAAATCCCTTTGTGGAAAGTGCAAGGTTGTGGATCTAGTGCAGGGTTTTTGTAATAGCCTTTTATTGCGTATTTTAGCTATTTATCATGAATCTTTGCTTGCCTATTTTAGCTATTTATAATGTCTTTTTATCTGCCTATTTTAATGATTAATAATGCCTAAACTTCCGGTCTCTGTATTATTATTATTATTATTATTATTATTATTATTATTATTATTATTCATGACGTTCTGCACAAGGACAGGTCTTTCTGCAAACCCAACTTTCTTCAGTCTTTCCTATTTTCTGTTTCCCGCTTTGTCTTTGTCTTTACAAAATTTAAATTTATTTATTTATTTATTATTTTGCTAATAATCGTAACATAAAATATAATGTATACAGAAAAACTTTAGCTCACCCCTGAAAGAGCAGAACTCGTGCTCAGGGGCGGATTCCTGAATTGAAATTAATAATTATACAATACAATTTGTCTTATTTCTACTGTGCAATTATAGTATATAAATTTAAATGTACAATTTTTCAATTTTTATAAAATCCATACATAACTTTTTTAATTTAATACTAGAACTATTAGAATTGACAAGATCAGGATATTTAAATATAAATTTGTTATATATTCTTGGGCCTAAATTACTACTATGATTAAATACTGTAACAGTGTTGCATTTTGGTTCAAACAATCTTAAAGAATTCATACCTTTTGTTTCGTGACTATGAGAATACACTTCAAAATTATTTCGATTTTTATGTATGAATTTTATTAATACAATATAATAAATTTGTCTTACGTTAAGTACATTAAAGTGTAGAAACAAATTTTTAGATGGAAAATCAATAGGTTTATGAATATATATTTTAATTATTTCTTTCTGTAATAAATAAAGTGGATTAAAATTGGATTTAAATGAGCTACCCCATCCTATAATTCCATACAAAAATTACCGATTGAAATAAAGTTAAATATATTGTGCGTAATAAACTTATTGACAAGTAATTCCTCAATAAAACCAAATAATATACTATTTTACGTAATTTATTACAAAGGTAATTAATGTGTTGGTTCCATTTTAAATGATTAAACCCCAGATCAATATTGATGCCTTAACCGCAACTTACTGTCCGTCACCAATAACAATTTTAATATAATAATCATCTCACTACCAGACATACGATGTAATATAAGCTATATAATAAACAAAAATGTATCACAGAATTTTTTAACTGTTTCACAATCATGAATAGCATGACAGGAAAAAGTAGCTATGGTCCGTCCCGGGAATCTGTAGAGTAACTTCGCGCATATGGGGGCGGAGTCTATCTGTGTCGGAGTGTATTGCGGGCAGTATCAACTCGATTCCGCTTAGGGGTAAGATGCTCTTGGTAGAAGGTAGAGTAGAATTCAGATAGAAATTATCCCCTCCCTGCAAGCGATTGGTCGCTTCTTTCAAGCAATGCCTACCCTTAGAGCAGTCATTGGTCCTAGCCCTCCCACATTCCACTTGCGCACAGGTCTTGTTTCGCCTTTGTACTCCACAGATTTCTGGAACGGACCATAGACCTTCGGTAACAAAAATTCAAACGAGGAAACCTTTTGGAAGTGGGGAGTGAATCTAGCACTGATTTTGAAGGCATAATTGCAATATCTGACAGCAGCTATTAATAAGACAATAATGTTAACTTCATTAATTTATAATTATTAGTTATGTGTAATAACCTTAATCTGACAGTGACAGTAGTTTTAATTTGATTATAGGCGATTTTAATGCTACTGTACTCGTACCATACCACATGACACTTGAGAGTAGTTTCAGTTTCCCACGTCTTTGCTGCAATCACAGTAATCGATTTCGGATAATTACAATTTGTTTTGTTGACATTAGAATTGAAAATACCGTTAACAGACTTTTATAAATAAAATATATAAGTTATTATTAATAAAGACTCACAGTAAGTGATAATCCCAGTATTTAATTCTGGTAGAGTTCCAACTGCAAGATGAATATTAGACGTTTTAGGGAAAACGGACCAGAAACAAAGCGAGTTAGCTTCAATCATTCCTGACAGCAGCTGTTAATAAGAGGATAATGTTGAATTCATTAATTTATCATTATTAGTTACTGTGTAATAATCTTAATCTTACAGTCATAATAGTTTTATTTTTATTGTGGGAGATTTTAATGCCGCAGTACTCGTATCTTGCTACATGACACTTGATAGTAGTTCCAGTTTCCCACGCCATTGCTTCTATCACAGCCATCGATTTCGGATGATTACAATTTGTTTTGTTGACATTAAAAAATTTAAAGTACAGTTGACAGACTTTTATAAATATAATATACAGAGTGATTCACAAGGAATTACCGTCCCTTACGGAGTTTATTTCCGAAAACATTTTGAGCAAAACAAGTCACATAATCATTTGTTATAATCTCAATATTTTCGGAATTACACTAATTTGAAGTTGTTTGTAAAATACCATTATTCTTGAGTTTTAAAGGTAAAATAATATTACAAATAAAGAATGGATTATTGTGGAGTATCATTTCTTTAATTAGCTAATATTCTGAAGCTAAAAATGTGTTGTGAATTCCATATTGATTTGTACTGATTTTTTTTTTCCATTTTTAACAACAAAATTACATTTTTATTACGCATTTATCACAACAATTGTTAAAAAACACACCACTCTTGTAAATTCTTTAAGACTATACATTGGGATGCATAATTAAACTGTAAGGGATCAAGTTCCTAAAGTCGTATAATTTGTAACAATTTTTGTGATAAGTATATAAGAATGATGTCATTTTTAGTTAAAAATTGAAAAATGAAATCTATACAAAGCAATTAACAACACATTTTTAGCTTCAGAACACTAGTCAATTAAGGAAATAACACTTCTGAATAGTTCATTCTCTATTTCTAATATTTTTTTCCCTTAAAACTAAAGAAAAAAAGTATTTTACTAACAACTTAAAATAATGTAACTTTTAAAATATTTAGATTAGGACCAATGTTTATATGACATTTTCTTGCTCAGAATGTCTTCGGAAATAAGTCCGTAAGTGACGGTAAATCCTCGTAAATCACCCTGTATATTACTAATGTATGAACCACAGTAAGGGATAATCCCAGTACTTAATTGTGGTAGGGTTGCACCTGCAAGATGAATATTAAACATTTTAGGGAACACTGACAAGGAACCAAGCTAGCTCGCATCGGTAATTCAATCATTAGAGGATCAAAATATTCTAGGCCCCTTTGCTAATAGAAAGCTTCATGTATTCTGGACTTGTACATCCCTGCCGCAAGTTCTCTCGTTTTCTTTCTCATCTTCTCTTTTTGTAGTTGTCTCCCGTTTCCCACTCGCTGCGAGAGACCGAACCACTGCCTTTGGTGCGGATTGCATATCAAGCAGGCTTACGCCAAACAGCGAATTCCACTGTGTACCTCGCCTCCGTATTTTCTATTTTTTAATTTTGCATGCTTAATTCCAACAACAGATTCGTACTCGTGTAACTTTAATAGTTTGATTTCACTTCAGCCGCAATATGCACTATAGAACTGACATATTCTAGGAAAGTAATCTTGATTCTCAATTTGCTGATGTGCATTGGCCTACATACCTGTAAATTTCACGGTTTACAATGTCTATATTGCCTCATTTTTACTTTCGCATTAGATAAAGTACAGTAAAACATCTTCTTCTTCTTCATCTTCATGGTAGGCCATCGGCCCGTTCCGCTCTCAGAGTTCGTCTCCCCATCGTCTTCTAGGACGTCCCACATCTCTGTGACCTTGTGGCTGGTATAATAATGCTTGTTTAGTTAGGTTAGAAGAATCCATTCTTAAAATATGTTCATGCCACTTTTATTTGTGAGATTGTATCTTTTCATTTAAATTAATAATTCTGAGTTCTTGTATTATTGTTTCACTAGGAATATGGTCTTTTAGAGTACATCCTGCAACGTATCTGAGAAACTTCATCTCTGACGTTTCTAATAATCTTCTGTCTGATCTATTCATGGCCCAATTTTCTGATCCATATGTCACGATGGGAACTGCCATTACTTTATAAAACTTTAGTTTTGTTTCTTTTGTTGTTTTTGCTTGTAATGTTCTTTTAATCGTCCCACACATGCTTTGAAATTTGTAATTTTTCTATTTTATATTATTTTCCCAATTATAAGATATGTGACATCCTAAATATTTAAAACTCTGCACTTGTTCGATAATTTCATCTTTCAAAACTATTTTGGATCGGACTGCATATTTCCCTCGAAAGGCCATTGTTTCAGTTTTTTTTTTGTTGAAATCTTGAGATTATAATTCTCCATAGTTTTTTTGAGCAGTAGTGTGGCTATTTGTAATTGATTATCTGATTCTGCACATATGACATGATCGTCTGCGAACATAATTGTGTCTACAATGGTAGTTCCTAGTTTAAAATGTTTACTTATCTATGTTTGCCATTCTATGACAGCTGCGTCCAGGTATATATTAAATAAAGTCGCAGAAAGAGGATAGCCCTGTCTTACTCCTAAGTTTGTTTTTTTTTTTATTTTAAAATTAGTGGAATTACCACTGTCTATAGCAATTGCTGTATCTTTATACATTATTTTAATCATATCTATCAAATGTTTTAGGTATCCCTTTTCAGTCATTATTGTCCAGAGTTTTCCTCTTAATACGTTATCAGACGCTTTAATGTTGTCCACAAATAGTAACTGTGTTTCCAAATTGAATTCCCTTCTTTTTTGTATTAATTGTTTCATTATAAAAACACAATCCGCACACGATCGTCCTTGTCTAAATCCAAATTGATTCTCTTTCAGCAATACTTCCGTTATTTTATTCAGTCTTCTCTTAATTATTTTTTTTTTAAGTTTATAAGATGTATTGAATAGACATATACCCCTGTAATTATTTAACGAAATACTAGGGATCTCTGAAATTACTGTGCAATACTGACATTCGTCAGTAAACCTTTATTTTATTTAAAGCCTTCAGAAATGGAGGTGCGCATTATATTCGATGGCGCATTAAATTCGAGTAAATACGGAAAGTCCAAGGGCATAGGGAATATTGCTGTGCATAAACAGATAGACGATATTCCGAACCTACGTTTTGGTGTCAATGACTCTGAAATTGTATATTTATGCGAAAATGTCTGGATCGAAATCATAACCTAGATGACTGCGAAAAGATCAAAGACTGAAAACCTCTAGAGCGAGCTATGACTTATCACTGCAATATAAGCATTTTAAATAGAATTGCTTCCGAAGGTGAACATGAATCAACGTATGCATATTTTACCGGTGTGGGAGCTCTGAATTGGCTTGGCCTTTCAAATAAAGAAGGCCATGAAATCAGCGTATTCATAACGGGTGATGGGTGAATGTGTGTTCCTCATAGTATGGGTGGCTATAGACCTGTTTCGTCTAGCGGCGAGAGCAGGAACGAAAGGGGCGGGCAGGAATTGCAGGTCGTACCAGGGGAATGCCACATAAAGCGGAGAAGTCAGACGGAAAGAAAACCTTTTCAGTCAACGTAATTTGAACGGTCGAAATGGCTGATATGGGATATCGAAGTCCATAACGAATGCTCCCTGGATAGAGGTACACTCCGTTCCAGAAATCCAGTCAACAACTGAGATTGCGTTTTTTAGTGTCATTTCATTCGATACTGGAATTCCACACATACGATAAGTTTCGTTTAAAATAAATTAAACTAGTGGTTTGTGCAGCGAATGGTGCAAACTAAGTTCATTAGACGTTCAAATAATTTTTTTTTTTCAGATTTATTTTCAATGAAGAATAGCAGATATTTTGAAAGTTGTTTGCTTCCATAATAATTAAACATACTCCCTCTGAATGGTGTTTTATGCCAAATACTTTTTCTTGCACCAATCCACCTTCAGTTTTTGAGTTTCAATGCGAAAACGCAAGTAAAAATGTCAGGACGTACGGTGGGTTTTTCATATGGGAGTAAAGCAATAACTATTTCAGGTCATTGTGGATTAAAGGTGAAACTTAAAAAAATTCAGTTTTTCTAAGCTTTCGAACAACGTACACAGCATCTTGGTATAGCTGCTACATGTAGAGCTTGAAATGTAGAGGGTAAAATCATTTTATCCTGCTAAGAGATCTTGCTGAAATGATTGAGAGACTTCAAATTTTTGTAGGCCTCTTATTTTATCAGTAAGTAAAACCTTTTGGTCTTTCCTTAGGAACTGTAATTTTTGCGCTCTCTCGAGCCAATACTGAAGAGAATGACTCGTATAAATATCTACACCACACCGCCATTAAGTATATGAAAAAGACCCAACCCCACTTGATTAATAACTATAAAAACACTTGATTTTTAATAACAATATTATTACCTTACGTAAGTTTTGCATTTTATATATACTATATAGCCGCCACCAGTAAATTATAGAAATTAAGATCTAATTTAAAATATTCTCTACATCTACTTAAATAACCCCAAAACGTTTCACTTTCATATCATCAATATAGCATTAATATGTATCATTAATGAAAAATAGTCACATCATGGCATTAACTATAATAAGATTTCATTTCTGATGGTAATAATGTCATCAAACCACCTCAAGTTTTGTAGATTTTAATATCCAATACACAGCTGTACTCAGAAAATTACACATCGCAGAATCAGACCTGTAAATTATTTTTAGTAAGTCCAGAAGTTTTCAATAACCAATTGAATTTGAGCTCTAATTAATATGTCAGCATTACTGCAAGTCATGGCCTTCGTGTAATAACCTATTGTTTATTGTAGTGTGTGTTTTGTTTTATTCTGAAATGCAATTAGTTCTCAAAGCTGACGAAAGATGGATTTTGTAAAATAGGAAAATTATGTAGGAAAACTAACGCTTCACTGAAAGTTAATATTTTTCTGAAAATCCCTATGCCAAGCTTCAAAATGACGGGTCATTCATTAAAATCCGTTCAGCCATTTTCCCGTAATTTCCATTACCATTTCAAATTATATATATATATATACATATATATATATATATACATATATATATATATTCAAACTTTATGCAGTTGGAGGTCTATTCTTAAGAATAATCAATGCTTGTTTAATCCTCCAGTGGTCGCGTGGTTTATAATTGTGATCCATATTTTAAGTAATTTTTCTATATGTGATTTTATTCTTTTTAAACTTTTTCTGATTAATTATTAATCATTCGACATCAACAGAGCCTAATTACATTCATTTGTTCAATATTCACAAAACAATTGTTTGACCAATTATATTTTATAATAAATGCTGTAAAACATAAATGTAGAGGTGGAGATTTTTAGCACGGAGCAAAATCGTGATTGAAGAACGCACTAACATTCATGTAAGTACGCGCAAAGAAAACTTACGCGTAACGCAGTCAAGAACAAGACAAACTAAGGGAGTAATGACATTTAGGAACGAAATATATCCAAATGGTTGATAGACCTACAATAAGTGCTACCATCTCGAATGGCTCATCAAAAATAAAGTAATGCACCCAATTTTCTTTTGATTTCGGAAATGTTTGCTACTATGTATTAATTCTATTTTAAATATACACCGGTATTCAATATTTTTATCTCAGTTAGAATGTTTCTGCTAATTTATCTACAAAAATAAATTCTGTGAAAGAGAAACTACAGAACGCAGCAAAATATTAACAAAACTCCGAATATCTGACATTTCAAATTACCTGATACAGAGGCATCCAACGGAAAATGGAGTCCATCGTCAGTCCTTTAGTTTTGTCATTTCTAGTCCCATATATAGGGCTTAGGATAGAATATTCTACAGAATAAATAAATAAGTAAAGTAATAGATAATAATTTAAACTAATGAATATAATAATAATGATTTAATAATAATGATTTATTTTAGCTGGCAGAGTTAAGGCCGTAAGGCCTTCTCTTCCACACAACCAGCAAAAAGTGTATATACATATGCATGAACTTACAAAGAATTCAACAATTTGATTTAGATGAGAGTTACATGTATACAAGAGTTATTTACGAATTAAACAACAAAATACTATGAACTATTAATTAAACACTGAAATAAACTGTGTAGCAGAATTAAACTAAAATACATAGAATGTTAATATATTTCAAATTATATTAGATAATAGAAAGAGATTATTATGAGACAATTTTGAAAATGCAGCACAATCAGGATGATGTCTAAAGAAAAAAAGCAACAGTGTAGTCTGTAATATTTTAAATCAGTATGATTGGAGTGAAATGCTAATAAGGTTATCTTTTAAGCTGTTCTTAAAGGTGTTTGTATATGTCGAATAAATAAATAAATACATAAATAAATAAATAAATAAATAAATAAAAAGCAAACAAACAAAAAATAAATAAATGAATAAGTAAATAAATAAATAATTAAATAAATAGTCTTTTAGAGAGCCCGCTGGTTCATTGCCACCCTCACATAGGTCCGTCATCGGTCCCTAACCTGAGCAAAATTAAATCAATCCCTACCATCATATAGGCCTATCACCTCATTCAAATCCATTCCAACATTATTTACGTCTCACCCTCCTTAAAGCTCTTTTTTCCTTCGGACTCCCAACTAAAACTGTATATGCAATTCTGGATTCTCCATAGTACGTGTTGCATGCCCGTAATATTTCCAGTCCAGATGTAAGTAGTCATTTTAATTTTTATCATCATTACCCTAGTAGGTGTCGGCTTACGATTAATTCCGTATTTCCAGACTTGGAATATCTCAAAAACTATCGAATTACTGTTTGTTAGGAAGTCACAGCTTTCCGAAAGCTGGGATTCTCCTTCGTCTTCGGAAGAGAAAATTAGTGAGAAGAACAATACTTTCTACGTGTTTCAAACGTTACAAATGACATAATTCAACCATTTAAACGATGATAGATAATTACAGGAAAATATGACGACATGAATAAGTTAATATTTAGACCTAATCAGTTATGTACAGCACCCTTGCAATACTATTTTATTTCTGCTTACAAGCTGAGGATATTAATAGTTTGCTCGAACAGATATGATCTAATTCGACTTCTGGAGTTACGCTAATATTAATTTAATGATGTTATGTAATTTAATTACGAGTATATGCTACCGCATATTATCGTCCTCCATGGTTTCGTGGTTAATATGTTTAGCATTAAATTCGAAGTTTGCGGTTTCAAACCCGACCTAAGGCTATTGATTGAAGGGTGGTACAAATCCTTACCATGTCCTCCTTCGAAAAGGCCGTTAATTGAGAAGGTCCATGTTCTAGATTACTGGAAATTAGCGATCATTTCCGCGAATAAAATTGTTTCAAGCAAAATTTACTAGTACTTTAGCGTCCAGGTCAAAATTATGAGGTAGGACAATGGACCTTAATCATTCAAGGGATTTATCTTTCGTTCGTGGGACTGGATGTTTGCTCCTCATCATATACTGTTCTGTGTTATCTCAGGGATGACCCTGACCCCAAACCAATAGAAGCCAGGAATGTGTCAATTGTCCAATAATTTCACAGGGAAGGTGAGGGCAGTCCAAGATTGTGTTTAATGGCTATAGAGGTATTTTAAGTTGTATGTTTGAAATCAGCAGTCTGACCTCACAAGGCAATACTCATGATGCAACTAAGCCAGGAAATAATGGTGGCCAGTTCCTTTCTCCCTCTTTTGCATACATCACTAACTAGTAACATATTTCACGAATTATAATTAAGATGTATGCAAAATATACAAGAATTAGGGTAGGAAATATAATTAGGATAAAGAGAGAGAAAATTCAATGTGAGAATGGCTGCCCTTAAAAGGTTACCCTAACTATATAGTCTATAATTTAGTCCATTTAGTAAGATAACAGTCAAAATACGGTAAATAAAAGTAAAAAAGTAAGGGCTCGAGGCAAAATTAGCTGGCCATTCCCTGACTGAGGTTAATTTCAAGATGTCCGGATCATTCGTAACTTACATTTTCGTCACAGGATTATGGGTCACATAATATACTTTTGTCACAGATTTGTATTAATATGGCACGAAACCCTTCCGTTTCTATTGTTTTTATTTTTATAATATCGCAAAACATTTCCATGATTTTATGTTTATAGCATCGCAAACATTTTCTTTGTTTTACCTTTATAGAATTGCAAAATATTTCCATGAGTTTATGTTTACAACATCGCATAACATTTCCATGGCTTTTATATTTATGGCATCGCAATACATTTCCATAATTTTATGTTTACAGCATCGCAAAACAATTCCATGGCTTTTATATTTATGGCATCGGAATCCATTTCTATAATTTTATGTTTATAGCATCGCAAAACATTTCCGTGGGTTTTATATTTATGGCATCGGAATCCATTCCCATAATTTTATGTTTATAGCATCGCAAAACATTTCCATGGCTTTTATATTTATGGCATCGCAATATATTTCCATAATTTTATGTTTATAGCATCGAAAAATATTTCCATGGGTTTTTATATTTATGGCATCGCAATATATTTCCATAAATTTATGTTTATAGCATCGCAAAACATTTCCATGGCGTTTATATTTATGGCATCACAATATATTTCTATAATTTTATGTTTATAGCATCGCAAAACATTTCCATGGGTTTTATATTTATGGCATCGCAATATATTTCCATAATTTTATGTTTATAGCATCGCAAAACATTTCCAAGGTTTTTATATTTATGGCATCGCAATATATTCCCATAATTTTATGTTTATAGCATCGCAAACATTTTCATGCGTTTTATAGTTATGGCAACGCAATATATTTCCATAATTTTATGTTCATAGCATCGCAAAACATTTCCATGGCAGTTGGTATAGCGCTGGCCTTTATGCCCGAGGTTGCGGGTTCGATCCCCGGTCAGGACGATGGAATTTGAGTGTGTTTAAATGCGGCAGGCTTATGCCAGCAGATTTACTGGTATGTAAAAGAACTCCTGCGGGACAAAATTCCGGCACACCGGCGACGCTGATATAACCTCGGCAGTTGCGAGCGTCGTTAAATAAAACATAACATTAACATTCTACTGGACAAACTGGAAATTATTGATGACAGATATATACAAACTTTAAACAGCGAAAAATGGGTATTCTTGTGACTAATTTAGTACAGTTACATATCACCTTCGCGATACGAAAAGGTCCGCGACGAACAAACTGTGATGAATCATTATATTGACGAAAAGTTTGTGATGAAAACCCCTAGATCCGATTTCAGCTATGAATAAACCTGTAGTAGAAAGCACTGTAAATAGTACATTATGCAACGAGCCTATAATGATAGTAATTAAGAATCGAGTATGGATATTTATGAAACGAGCGCAAGCTCGTTTCATAATTTTCATACGAGCTTCTTAATTACCATTATAGGCGAGTTTCATACGACTTTTTATGCTCGACCATATTTCTAACTTGAAATTACTGGTATTCAGATGTATACATTTTATTTGTAACTGACAAGATCGGAAATGACCTTGTTCTAGGTCGTGAATTGTGAGATGTGCGCAGACGCGAAAGTATTGATTTTTTCCGAGGAACAGTAATGTCATTGACCTTGACGTAGTCCCGTTAAACTTGATAATATTATAATATTATAACCTTGATTATTGAATTCGACATTGAAAAACGAGATGACAAATTGAATTTATTTGAATATTATTTACAATTAACGCTAATTATTATAGTAACAGAACATAACCTTCTGCGACAGTATTGGATTTCCAGCCTCCGTGACTTTTCGCTAATTCTCTTTCGATTGCATATCCGAGAATAATCGATACTTGCGGTTTTATAACGGTAGAAAGCTGACCTGTCATTGGCTGAAAAGTTGTAACCTGAGTCGTCATTGGCTGAAAGACCTGGCCTTTAATGAGTAGGTGTCCTTTAATGACATGCATTAAAGTTCTGCTACCAGGTGTATAATTACTACATTTCGGCATGGTCGAGCATAAAGAATATTACGAGTAAACGCGCTGTAATGGAGACTAAATAAAATCGGTCGAAGCACAGACCATGTGACGATACAAATAGAAGGCTGGTTTTATTTCGAGTGAACGTCAATTTTCAAAACAAATTTAAAAATGTAACTTTCTTTCGAATGAAAGGCTAGATTAAAACTAAGGTAATTAAAATTCGTTAGTACGAGAGATTTGAGACTTTGAGAGCCACACAACATGTATCTCTCTCATAAACTGAAAATTATAATTACATCACTTTTAAATTCCATTATCTCTGCCTCTAATCTAAATGAAAACCCGCTAACCAATATATGAACAAAGTTTGCTGTAGCCTGGCAGGAATGCATAAAATTCTGAGCAGTCCTTTACTTTAAAGTGTATATAAACCTCCCCGTCCGTCGTTAGAATAAACTTTATTTCCCTACTTATCGCCCAGTCTCTCTTTCTGTACAGGGTATCCTGTCTTCTCTTTCAGCGTAAAACAAATCTCGAGTCATGAATTGCAATGGCCAGAATAAAGTCGCAAAGTATAGGAAGATATATTTGTTTACTGTCGGAATTTTAATAGATAAGGGAAACCGTATATTCATCTCTCTTTCCCATTGTTCTTCTTCCTCTACATTTATTTAATGCCATACTCTGTAATCTTCTTCGGCAGTCCATTTTACTATGAAGCTACTATGTATGAATACATGTATGTTTCATTTATTATGCCAGCAAAAAGAAGCGAATAAAAAGTAGCATCAAAACAAAGATTATTGTTAAATTACGGAAGAAGGTCCTATTTATAGCTTATATTACCATTCTTGCTACTCTTTGTTCTACTACGTATTCCATAACTTGATTCTCTGAATTACAGACACAATTCTTTACAAACACAATTTTTTGTCTTCATTTCTGATACTAGGTTTATTTCGTATATGAATTATAACCAGTGGCGTAGCATGAAATTTTGAGCAGGGGAAGCTAACTCAAGTTGTCTTTCATGCAATATGAGAAAACGTATTACAAAAATATAGTCTTAAAATAAATAGTAGTCAATATCAAGTCAGCAGTCGAAGATTGGTTGGAACCTCGTGACACCAATTAGGCATGACCTCAAATGGTAGGCCTACATAGTAAAATATGGTTTCACGGTTTACACATATCTCTAACAAATAGACACGTATATATGTATAACATTCGCTCACTCCCTGTCATACTTAGATAAATAATAATATTAACGGTCAATAGATACAGTATTAGTATCATTACGTAAGTATGCGTCTCTGTTTTGAGTATGTCCTTCATTGACAGCATGGGAGTCGGTCATTTGTTTTTTAGATCACACTTTTGTTCGTAAGTCAGTCTTGATAATAGAATTGTCCTAAAAAATTCAAGTAAACTGGTGTCAGGAACTGTTATTTCACTCATTATTTATTATATCAGCACAATGCACACTATAACACTTCAACTGAACACAACTGACGAAAAGGGATAACTCGGAAACTACTTATTTTCAATGTCAAAGCTAGCCTCTTGCGAGCCTTGCGACCAGTGTAGTTTAGTTAGAAAGGGATGGAAAATCAGCGGGGTGGGTTACACAGAAGAATGAGTGTAAGAAACCAGTCTGCTTGGAAGCTGGTGTGTGCAGGCTTCTTGTTTACTGCTGCATCACAAATCATCCTGAGCTGCCGCATCACAATATTTAACGCGTAAATATAAATTCTATTAAAATTAAAAAATAATTTTGTCCATAAACTGCAGGTTTATTATTAAATTATTATTAACTGGGGAAGCTGAGCTTTTTAGCATACATTGACGCTACGCCACTGATTATAACCACTATAACATCCTTTCATTTCAAAACTTTCCAGTCTAAATATGAGGATCATTTCATAAATAATGCAGACGTTGGTAGAACTGTGAAGCGGATGACGCAACAAAAATGAAAATTACATCGGTTGCAGTTGAAGGATTGAGAAAAAAGCAAGTGTTTTCGTTTCGTCCATAGTATACTCTGTGTTTGGGTAACGAGAGCTAGAAATGGAGCCTACACGTGTCCCGCGTACTGTGATGATTGAAGATCATAGAATCTTTACGTGGCATACTCCTCCCCCCAACACAGAAATCCACACTTCCACAGTGCTTTGAGTGGAGTTTGTGGTGAACTTACAGTGTACCGTAATACAGTTTCTCGTTGGGCTACTCGTTTTCGTGATGGTCCTGTCAGCAAGTTTGCAATGTCCAGGCGTTTCTGCTTCTGTCCAGCAGTCAAGCAGTGAGGGATCCATTGCACAGGAATTTTTCTCTTCTTCAAATTCTTTGTCAATATACGGAATACTGAATTTGGTGAAATTTCCGTAGCTTCTGAAAGTTTCTCACACGTCCCTCGACGATCTTCTTGAAGAGCTTCCGCCACAAGTTTCACACTTTGTTCATGTGTTCATGTTTTCGGCCTTTCTGGTCATGCATCATCGTCTAAGCCAGCCGTGGCGAATATGTGATCGTGCGCTGAGCCACTGTGTAACTGCAACGTGCATAGAACCTATGAAGGGAGGCGGACACCCGAAGGGGAAGTCAAGCAACTGTCTGACTTATTAACGGATTTTCATTTTCCTTACGTCAAGCACTTAAATATAATTTTATACAGTACAACGCTACAAACTATTGTTTAGTACGTGTAACGGAGAAAGAAATGAACGAGAAAACATAGGACACATTATCACAACCTAAAATTAACTGTCTTAAGAATGTGTCTGCGACAGAGTTTCAAAATCAGGAATTATACCACTTACTGCCAGTCGTAGTTGATGACGAAGTTGTTTATCTGTCAGTCGTGATCTAAATTTGGGTTTTACTATTTTCATTGTTGAAAATAATTTTTCACAAACGTAAGTTGTAGTGAAAATGGCTTCAACAGAGCAAGCGAAAAAAGGAGCTTCGGATATTTATATTTTAGCAAAGATTTGAAAAGTTCAACATTTGTCAAGTCCTCACATTTAGCTTTTATTTAACATCACATTGTAAATCTGTGAGTTTATATTGAAGATCTAACCATATGATTCGTACATCTGCTGAAAAAGGATCGACGTACAGAGATGATAATGATGATAATAATAATAATAATAATAATAATAATAATAATAATTATAATAATAATAATAATAATAATAATAATAATAATAATACTTAACCTTTTAATGTTTCATGAGTCACATATAGTATAATGCCATTTTATGTTTATGTCATAGGCTACAACCGTTTTCCTCGTAATATTGTGAACAAATCATACATTTAATAGTCTCATCATATTGGCAGCAAAAAATGCGTCCTCCCATCCTACCTGAAACTTTCGTTTTTGTAAAGGTACATGGTTTCGAAAGAGACATTGCGACAATACGCCACTCGCAGGTTAGAGACAAATACAAATGGAACGGAGTTTGACTCCAGTGAGTGAGAGGGTGGGGATTGGTGGAGGTAGAAAGCAAGAGAAATACATAGCTATCATTGCGAGCCACAATGTGCTCGCGAGTCACATTTTCGCCAAGGCTGGTCTAAGCAGACCCGTAAACCGGTAGCCCAACGAGAAACTGAACTACGGTCCACTATAAGCTCACTACAAACTCCGGTCCGCTGTGGATTTCTGTGAGGTTTTGCCACATAAAGATTCCATCTTTCATCTTCAATCGTCACAGTACCCAAGACACATGTAGGCTCCATTTCTAGATCTCGATACCTAAACACAGTATAATACGAATAAAATTGTTTGATGATTCTCGAAAGGGATTATCGTTATACGTTTTCGGTTTCAAGAAAAGATGTAAGCAGAATTATTATATTTTATGTTAAAAAATTTCCTGAAAAATCGAATCGGTATAACAATAGCCTATTTGCTCAATAGTTCTGGACACATCATTGTACAAATAGTCATGTCTACAGCATGTATGAAATCAATATTGTGACATCAGAGGCGCTAAAAACAAATATTTCTGTGCTTACTATTTTCTAAATCACATTTATGAAACATCATAAGTAGGTACTTTCTCTTTTTATTTCGTGCGCAGAGGAATTAGGGGAGAGTCGGGTAGTATCGGACATCGGGTAATATCGGACAGTGAGTTTCTTTCATCTACAACCAGATGATAGTATCTGAATGACATGGTTACGTTTCTGTGATGTGGCGTACAGTTACGTAACCACGTCATTCAGGTACTACCATCTGTGGTAGATGACAGAAATGCACTGTCCGATATTACCCGATGTCCGATACTACCCGACTCTCCCTTATGTCTTTGCAATTTAAACTACATTCGTTATATAATTTAATGACGAAGTGGTTGCAGCAGAATATGTAAATAATTAAGCGCATTTCACCTTTTTCCTTGGTTTGTCTCGTTCTGAAGCTCCCATATAATTTCTACCCACGCCATGTTGGATTGGATAACGACACAAAGTAATATATCCTGATGTTCATCAAAACTAGTGTTAAAACAACGCATGTACTTGTACCGTTTTACACTGGCATTTATTCTTTGGTTCGAACTTTATTAGGGGTACAATCAAGAGCACATAAATCACAACTCTACCTTCCCTTCCTGAAGAAAGGCACAGATTACAGATGTCTGCCGAGACTTTGAATAAATATTTCAAGGCCTGGTAGTCGTTAACTCCGGCGTAATACACGCTCTGGTAACGACTGTACTTTGATTGATTCCAGTTGTGGTGATGTAACATTCTTTGATGTTAATGGCTGAGGCAGGAGAAGATTGTGAATTTATGAATAATTAAAGAAACGATAGCTCTGTTTACTTTTCTGCCCATACTGCAGACAGACACAAGGCAATGCTTTAGGTGCTTCGGTACATAACTTCACTAATCATTGAAACACATCTTTAACAGAAAAAAACGCCACCGACGTAGCTCAATCGGCAAGAAAATGCCTTCACTGAAATGAAAAATATCAATATATGCTGGAAATAATAGACGTACAGGACGTGAAGAATGAAATGCAAGCAGCAGAATGTCAGACGATAGTTTTATAATAGACTGTGTTATTATTTCACATAAAATGGAGATCTGTTCAATATTTGAATCGATAATCTTAAGAAGTTATTAAGCTATGTCGCATTCATTTATTTGCCCTTCATGTTTATCACGGCTGGATGAATCCTGAACTAGTCCTACTGTCTTTTAAACACATATACGTTTAGACATCAAGGCCTATTGTATTTAACATTTTTCGTTAAAGATGGTTACAATTAACTTGCTAATTTTTATAAATTCCAAGACACTCGTAATCAAAATATCAATTTAATAGAAGAAAAGAACTGAGTATTTTCTCCTCTACAAAAATCTGTAATATTTTTTCCTTGTGTTGTAATTGAAGGAGTTAGGAGTTACTTACTTACTTACTTACTGGCTTTTAAGGAACCCGGAGGCTCATTGCCGCCCTCACATAAGCCCGCCATTGGTCCCTATCCTGAGCAAGATTAATCCAGTCTCTATCATCATATCCGACTTCCCTCAAATCCATTTTAATATTATCTTCCCATCTACGTCTCGGCCTCCCCAAAGGTGTTTTCCCCTCTGGCCTCCCAACTAACACTCTATATGCATTTCTGGATGCGCCCATACGTGCTACATGCCATGCCCATCTCAAACGTCTGGATTTAATGTTCCTAATTATGTCAGGTGAAGGATACAATGCGTGCAGCTCTGCGTTGTGTAACTTCCTCCATTCTCCTGTAACTTCATCCCTCTTAGCCCCAAATATTTTCCTAAGAACCTTATTCTAAAAACCCTCAATCTCTGTTCCTCTCTGAAAGTGAGAGTCCAAGTTTCACAGCCATACAGAACAACCGGTAATATAACTGTTTTATAAATTCTAACTGTCAGATTTTTTGACAGCAGACTAGATGGCAAAAGCTTCTCAACTGAATAATAACAGGCATTTCCCATATTTATTCTGCGTTACTATTTCAATATATGAATTTTAGCATATAAATATCTATGGTGCATGTACCAATTCACCAACTTGTGCATACGAATTCCTCTAAATATTTTGTATTTGGTCCCTTTTATAATTGCATTATTTTCCTTCTCTTTTTAACCTATTTTTAAGTTTTTGTTTTGTTTAATTTTTGTTGCTAAGGATTCTAAGCTATTTTTTTTTACAAAAACTGAGTCCGCCCCCGTCCTTCTATATAGCTCCTCAAGCTGAGTTTCTAGGTAGAAATACATTAGTAAAATAAATTCTACTGGGATGAGCTATTTTCGTAACGTAAAAAGATGTACAAACTGAACAAAATTTGGAATGAAGAAACTAGAAATTAACTAGAAATAGTTTATATTCCCTGCACTCTAAAATAAAAGATTATAGACAGAAGTAGATGCAGAATATAAACAGAACTGATTACCTTAAACTTGAGAAAAAATTTATTTCCAACCCAAAGGACAGACAAGGTAGAGGTAATTGATGAAGAGATGGTTTGTATTTGAAGACGGAATGGGAATTTGCCTATACCATGAAGTGAAGAAGAAGAAGAATAAGAAGAAGAAGAAAATGATGATGATAATGACGATATATGTATATACAGATATATTTGAAAAGATTTGTTTATTAGATTAATAATTGAATAGAGACCGATATCAGACGGATAGGTGGTTCAGAATGAATTTGTAATGCATGAATTAACTGACAAATGGATGTGTGATAATTATATGGGAGTAACGCACATTAGACATATCCCAGGCACTGTCTGTGGATGGATTAAAATTGTTCATCACTCATACTCACTGTGTAGCTGTCTATCCACGTCTTCCACTCGGTTTCCCGTCCTCTACCACACACTCGAATAATATTTACAGATGTCTTATATGAAGCATAATCATAGATTTGAGAAAGGCGTTCGATCAATAGCAATTTCTGTGTCACAGTTACAAAGCTCATTTCAAGACCCCTCCCTTGCAAACCAATCACTATGAATGTCAGCAGCGTGCTCATGCGACGCACCGGATATGACGTATCGTATGTATAATCAAGCGGCCGGTCCCTAAAACTGCCCCTAAACTCGTTTGGAGAAGGCAGAATGCTCTGGCAGATACAACGCGTGTTGTTCGAGAGAGCGGGTTCGTGATGGATGTGTCAATATAGAGAACGTCAAGCGAATAAAAGAGCAGAAGAGAGAGAGAGAAAGAGAAAGATTCAAAAGACAGTAACGTTACTTGACAGAGAAAATGAATAAAGTGAGTCTTGTATGAAGCGGGTAGGAAAGGAAATGAAAATGTGGCAATTCTGCTGCTTTTGATTTTATGAAGGAAACAAAATTCTGGTCGGGACTTTCTTTAAATTGAGACGTTATGTTTATTTCACCGATCATTTTTTTTTTTTCCTTTATACGAATTATAGAGCAAGTATTGCAATGCTGTAGAGTATGAACTGAGAAATTTTCACAGAAACACACAATCTCAGCATTTCCGATGCCGAAAATTTGCTATCACAGGTTTCGAGACTGGAGGCAAAGAAAAGAAATTGTGAAAATTTAGTTTTGCGAGATGTTCAATTATGACAACATGAATAAAAATTATAAATTCCGATAGATTATTCTAATTCTTACTAGTAGCTATGCCATTCGCCAGTCTGTATAGTTTTCTGTGTAGGCCTACATCCAATCTAGCTAAACCATTTCACGAATTTGCATTTCTTATTATTTATTTATTTATTTATTTATTATTTACTTATATATATATATATATTTATTTATTTGAGCTTCACCACCAATAGAAGGAAGCTTCCAATTATATGAAACATTGATACAATTTATAATTGTACAAAATACATGACAGTGAAAAAACAAAACAAGCAACACAAGGAACTACTACTAATATAAACTGAGTGAAAGACGACAGAGCACGGCCACTGGAAAGTTTTTTTTTTCTGAATCGTACTGTCAGGGACTGGAATGCTTTACCTGCAGACTTACTAAAGGCTTTACAAATAACCAAAAATGTATTTAAAAATAGGCTTAAGGACTTTACTCATAGACGGTAATATATTATACACACTATTCAAAGGATGTAATGATATTTGTTATTGAAGTGTTGTATCAGTGAAGAAGTGTGTTGTGTCAGTGAAGTGTGTTGTGTGAGTGAAGTGTGTTTCTGTCAGTGAATCTTTATAGTTTATAGTGGCAGTGCAAAGTATTTGAACAGTGAAATGTTTTTGAAGTGTTAGTGAAATCAGGATAGAATCAGTGAAATGTGTTGTAGTTCCAGTGCAGTGAGTGAGTTGTCAGCAAAATTAGTGTAATGCTGAAAGGTACTTGTACAAGTATGAACATATCATACTCGTGGGTTTTAGTTCGAACTTAGGGTTAGGATACAAATTTGATTTACTTTAAATGTTATTTTAAGTGATCGTGCTTCATTTAATTTAGGATGCTCTCTAGTATTATTATTATTATTATTATTATTATTATTATTATTATTAATTTATTATTAATTATATTTTTATTAATTGTGTTTATTGTCATTATTGAGTGTAATTAGTTGCCACTGCCATTTGCAGTGTGAATAAATATATACATACACATACATACAAACGAAAGTAAGGATATATAATAGATGATAGAATATAATAATGCTATTTATGTAGTGCCAAATGTCAATATAATAATGCAGAATTATTTTAAAATCAGAGCAAAGACATTATAATACACTTATTCATAATTTGGTACCTAAGGAAATATAGTTATTTTTAAAATTGTATGAAATGTTTTAATTTATAAACTGAAATCTAATTGAGAATCACGGTTTAAAGACAGAGAGACAACATACTTTTGGGGGGGGGGATATCAACTTTATCTCTTACCGTTCCGTACTAGTGTATCTATCTTATCTATAAGTAGCTACTTAAGTTCGTCGTAGGAAAATAGTTATGATTGTGAATATCTTAGTTCTTGCAGTAATACAATGTGAACGTTGATATAGTCGTGAAAAATTATCTTAAGAATAATCCAGCTTTGTCCTCCTTGGGGAATGTTCTTTAAATGAGAACTTTCAAGAACAGCATTGCTGGCGACATCCTGAAGTCCTTAACAATTACAGTAGTTAGCTCTAGTACCACGAAGTGTTAACATGGCTATCGTAAAAAGTTAACTCAACAATGTAATCGGCCTCCGATATGAAACAAGACTAAAACGGAGAGAGCTCTGAAGGAGGGGAGAGTGATCACATGCAATTTCACTCATGCAGGGTGCGAGGAAAAAGGGAAACCTTTGAGCTTCAAGGGGAGAAAATAAATATAAGAGACAAGTCGATGTGGGTGAAGGAACGGGGCGATGACAGAAAAGTACACAAGCCATAAAAGTCAACCTGTCCTCACGTATCAAGCGGAGTCAAGTCCGTTCACAAGTTGAGCATTTCGCCGCAGTTGAAATGGCGTTACCTCACGCACAAAAGCGAAATCGTATCACCTCCAAGAACCCACTTACGTTACACAGAATATCTCTCAGTTGGACTTCTTGTTCATTGCTGTCGAAAAACATACTGAAATAAATGTCAAAATTTGGCAGATTTTTAGAAAAAATTGAAACGTTTGGTTCATATATATATATATTTTTTTTTCTTTTTTTGCCTGAGGACTGAAGAAGAAAATACGCATGCACTAACGACGCTGTTTCAACTACTAGGATGAGTAGAACACTTCAGTGAAGATGATCAATTGGAAAAATGTCGTTTCTCGGGCTAAAAATTATATATATATATATATATATATATATATATATATATATATATATATGGTAACCTATGCACCAAAATGAAACTGGTATAGATCATGGAGAGATGTGAAAAACCTAATTAAGTCTTTCTCTAAGAAAATATTTCCATGAGTTTATGTTTACTACATGCTTTCGCTGTATTGAGCAAGTTGGGGAAATAAAAAGTTCTTCATCAATGCTGCAGTCTTCCTGTGCCCAACGACGACATTTTGAACACTGAGTCTATTTCTCCTCCCTGGGCCCTGGGGTCGTCTGAAAAAAAATCCACTGCAAAACAAGCACTCTCCATCATCATAATTTTCTTGTTTTTATTGTTTTTCGAACAACTTCTTGCGAGCTGCATCTTTTCTTTGTTTTTCCCTATCTAAACTTTTTCTCATTTGATTCTGATAAAGAGTTGATATTATGATAGCTCCTTTTCCTGCCCTGGACGACTAATCTAGCCAGATGTCGTGAAATAAGAATTATGTCAATTAAACGGGTCGTAACAATTTTTGCCTAGGAACCTAACGTAAAATCAAACCCATACAGAGTGTCCTAATTATTTATGTGCTTTTCTCGACGAGAACTATTCAAGAACACAACTTAGAAACAGTAACACGATTATTAACATGAAAACGGAAATTAATTCTTATCATACGAATAATAGGTACACTACTTAACTCTGCCAGAATAAATGAACTTTTATTATTATTATTATTATTATTATTATTATTATTATTATTATTATTATTATTATTATTATTATTGAAATTGCGATAGAAAATCTGAAAAAGTACAAGTCTCCAGGTATCGATCAAATTCCAGCAGAATTAATACAAGATGGTGGAAGTGCATTATATAGCGAAATTTATAAACTTGTACTTGCTATTTGGGAAAAGGAAATTGTACCAGAAAAATGGAAGGAGTCCATAATTGTACCTATTGTTAAAAAGGGGGACAAAACCAACTGTGGTAACTTTCGAGGAATATCACTTTCGTTGACGTCGTACAAAATGTTGTCCAATATCCTTTTGAGAAGATTAACTCCGTACGTAGATGAAATTATTGGGATCATCAGTGCGGTTTTCGGCGTAATAGATCGACTATTGATCAGATTTTTTGTATTCGACAGATAATGGAGAAAAAATGGGAGTATAAGGGTACAGTCCATCAGTTATTCATAGACTTCAAAAAGGCATATGACTCGGTTAAGAGGGAAGTATTATATGATATTCTTATTGAATTTGGTATTCCCAAGAAACTAGTTCGATTAATTAAAATGTGTCTCAGTGAAACATACAGCAGAGTCAGTTTAGGTCAGTTTCTATCTGATGCTTTTCCAATTCACTGCGGGCTAAAGCAGGGAGATGCACTATCACCTTTACTTTTTAACTTCGCTTTAGAATATGCCATTAGGAAAGTTCAGGATAACAGGCAGGGTTTGGAATTGAACGGGTTACATCAGCTTCTTGTCTATGCAGATGACGTGAATATGTTAGGAGAAAATACACAAACGATTAGGGAAAACACGGAAATTTTACTTGAAGCAAGTAAAGCGATCGGTTTGGAAGTAAATCCCGAAAAGACAAAGTATATGATTGTGTCTCGTGACCACAATATTGTACGAAATGGAAATATAAAAATTGGAGATTTATCTTTCGAAGAGGTGGAAAAATTCAAATATCTTGGAGCAACAGTAACAAATATAAATGACACTCGGGAGGAAATTGAACACAGAATAAATATGGGAAATGCGTGTTATTATTCGGTTGAGAAGCTCTTATCATCCAGTCTCCTGTCCAAAAATCTGAAAGTTAGAATTTATAAAACAGTTATATTACCGGTTGTTCTGTATGGTTGTGAAACTTGGACTCTCACTCTGAGAGAGGAACATAGGTTAAGGGTGTTTGAGAATAAGGTGCTTAGGAAAATATTTGGGGCTAAGCGGGATGAAGTTACAGGAGAATGGAGAAAGTTACACAACGCAGAGATGCACGCATTGTATTCTTCACCTGACATAATTAGGAACATAAAATCCAGACGTTTGAGATGGGCAGGGCATGTAGCACGTATGGGCGAATCCAGAAATGCATATAGAGTGTTAGTTGGGAGGCCGGAGGGAAAAAGACCTTTGGGGAGGCCGAGACGTAGATGGGAGGATAATATTAAAATCGACTTGAGGGAGGTGGGATATGATGATAGAGACTGGATCAATCTTGCACAGGATAGGGACCGATGGCGGGCTTATGTGAGGGCGGCAATGAACCTTCGGGTTCCTTAAAAGCCATTTGTAAGTAAGTAAGTAAGTAAGTAAGTAAGTAAGTAAGTAAGTATTATTGTTATTATTATATGATAGGGAAATATTAATCACCTTTCGCTTTCTTATTTCATTCGGAGTGAAATCTTCATTTGATTGTTCTTTGTAATTTTGCATTTCCAATTGTCAGTTATTCCACTCTGACTAAATGTTAGACCTCTTAAAAATTCCTGTGTATTAGAAGTTCTCATCGAAGTATTTCAAAAGAGAATTCGTTGGAATTCAAGTGAATTTAATTAAACGTTCACTCTTACAAAGAGTTGTTTGGTTATTACTCAGTTGTACACAGATCCGTCAGCATCTGGTTTAGAAAGAATTCCCTTCAGCCTTCCAGACGGGAGACTGAAAAACTTGTAAGAAAGTACAGTTTCCCCCAGCATCACCACGAGTTAAACTGACGTTAACGCGGGACTTAACTTTATTTAATAACAAGTAAACTTAGCTCTAAGCCATCGTGTCTTTTACAAGAGTCTAGCAGGGCTCTCCTTTTCAATTTCATGTTACCGTACAGAAAGAAAATTTCGCACAAGTTATGTCCGTGTCTGTTAATGTGTCCAAGTGAGTGGCAGGGTTAATAATTAAAACTCAGCTGTGATATCTTATCTCCAAATGAGAAGAAGCGCGCTTCGCTCTAACGAATGTCTTCGCAAATTCATGAATTATATGAACGCCTTGAATATTCAGCGATCTTATTCTGCACTACCTTCCGTATTACCATTAGTTAAGAGGTTCGCTGGTTCGAGATTTGAGGCAAGAAATATGAAGGGGCATACGCAAACTCAGAAATCTGCTTGCGAGATGAAAATTCACGGACTTCATTGAGCATAAAAATATTCAACTAAGATTAGGCATACATATTTATTTCCATACACTCTTCTTTCATAACTTTGGTATCTATTTCATTAAGGGTGAAAATTACAAAAATTTTGGTAAGATAATCAGCAATAACGGAGGAAGGAAATGGAAATTCAAAATAGAAAGGTACAAGCAAGAAAGGCCAGGCCTATATAATTATTACATCGTGTTTCGTAGAATAAGGACCTACGTACAAGGACGAAAATAGTTCCGTTTACAACGGAATTATTAAAAAAATATAGAATGCACATCTGAAATTTGGCCAATAAAAACACAATTAAAAACCGCTTTGGCAACTGAAATGTATTTATCGTGACTGGTGAACAGAACATCAAGAATAGAGAGAGTTAGAGGTGATAAAAGGAAAGAAATGGAAGTAAATCAAACAACAATTGAAGAAATAATAACAAAACAATGAATTCGATACAGTTATATTGAAAAAATGCCCGCTACAATATTTCCAAAAACACTATTTGATTGGAAACCCTCTGGAAGGAAGAAACGCGGAAGAACAAGAAGAGCGTGGCAAGATGGTATAAAAATGAAGAAATGGAGAGAAGGGATATGCCCTGTGGTTTGTGCCATGATCGAGAGACCTGGGAATTAGTATTTCGGAGGACGTAGTTATAGACTAAGAATCGATGCTATATTATAATATATATATATTCACTCATTCATACTTAGCTTTCTGCCCAAGGGCAGGTCCTTCTCTGCAAGCCCAGCATTCTCCAGTCTTTCCTATTTTCTGCCTTCTTTTTAGTCTCCGCATGTGATCTACATATCTTAATGTCATCTGTTATCTTATATCTTCGCCCGTTCATTGTTCCTTCCAATGCAACTTGGCTATTATAACTACTTAAATTCTCACTTTTTCACACATTTCACATCAATAATTTGTGCGCTCACAAACCTCCTTGGCCAATCCAACGATATGGAGACTGTTGATATAAAAATGCAGTCACACATCTGCCAAACTGTGGACGTGCACCATCTTGCTGCAGCCATACCTTGTCTGATAAGAAAAGGAACATCATTAGGTTGCAGAGTCTGGACACTTTGGATGTGAAATGCGTATAAACCATAGTCATGTAGGATTCTGTTTAGAATTAACTGAACTATACCCTTACGACAAAGTTGCATACTGCTGTATGTAAAACATAAGTAAAATTATTAATTTAGAATTGTGTTTTCTGTAGATAACGTTGCAATTCGGATCCATGTTGATTATAACTTTTTCACTAAAAATAATCCCACGAACACGTAGGTAAGCTATGGACATTCCGCTGCGGGACACTCTGTATAGGTTTGATTTTACGTTAGACCCCTAGGAAAAAATTGTAACTAAATCCCGGAAATTTAGGCTTTTGTAACAGTTAAAATAGGCAGGCAAAAAGGCAATAAAAGCCTAAAAAAAAGGGCACAATAATCTTTGAAAAAGGCATTATAAATTTTAAAAAGTCATAATTTATTTTAGCAATAAATTTAAATTATATTAACATAACTCACATATTTACTTCGTAGATGTATTTATTTATTTGACTTGTATATTATGTTGACTTATAAAATCCTTTTTTTTTTCTGTGATTAACTGTCTTTTCACAAACCGTACATAACCAAACTGTTCTATTGGTTGAAAATACATGGGCACCAAATTCACTAGCATAAGCATGAAGTTTACTTTTCAATGTTTTACTTTCTCCTACAATAATAAACACGTGTAGCACAAAACTGTAACAGTAAGATATGAAAGCAAGCAATTGGAAATGCTACGTGACAACTTCTATGAGAACGAGCTTCATGTTTAAAATTACGTAATGTAAATTCAATCTTCACTTCTGTCCGATCCGAAAAGATAAAATTACTCAGACGTGCTATCTACTGTCCGTCCAAGTGGTTTTGTCGCAGAGTTGTAGAAAGGGGGAAAATCACGTGACAGTTAACTACTTAACGAGGCCGTTTCATTTATGAAATTTTAAACAGTTGTATAATATTACGTAGAAGTTTAATTCCTAACAGAAATTAATGTTTTCAGAAAAAAAATAAGATAGCCCAGCCACTAGCCTTTACAGAGGGGCGAGCAGAAGCGGGTGGAGGGAACCGGGAAGCGACGTAGGCAAACGGACGACAGTATCTGTGCGAAAATATGATTCAATATTGAAAGCTCTTCCGTCACTGGAAAACGCGAACATATTTCTGGAACGTACAATACTCACTAACTGAGTACTGTTCAGGCGTCTTTGACTGCATATGCCGCCTTGGTTCTGTGTGGTGGACGGTTGTAAGTTTACTAGTAAAGGGGGGTGGGAGTGAAGTACATTCAAAAACTCAGGTACAGTACAATAAAAATTGAAGTAAAAATAAAATGATGTCTCTGTATTTAAATTTCAAACAAATTGCATTTCAATTAATTAGAAAATTGCAAACAAACAAGAAATATTGATTTAAAATCACACAAAAAAGGCAGTTATTAGTAAAAAAAAAAACCTAAAAAAGGCAAAATAAAAAATTGGCCCTATCACATTGATTTACTTCAAATGCAAATGATGATTTACTTCCTCCCAGTAAAAAAAGGAATTTTGCCAAACATCGGGTTCTAATTATTAGCAACCCTATACACTGCAAAGGAAATTTTAAAATGCCAAAAATTGAACTGGCCTTTAAGTCACTGATCCGACTGAGCTAACACGATTCACATCCACCTGCATTTGATTTAGACCGGCTTGCAGTGGGCGATTTCATTAAAGCTGGTTCACAATAAACCGGGAACGGAAACGACAACGATAACGAGAACGGAAGCAATTATAAAATAAATGTATTTAAATGTGAGCATTCACAATAGTTAATTGTGGATGCTCACATTTAAATACGTTTATTTTAACATTATTTCCGTTCTCGTTCTCGTTGTCGTTTCCGTTCCCGGTTTATTGTGAACCAGCCTTTAGTCGGCGTTGCAGCATGATACTGGTGGAATGTCATTTAGACGTCTCGTATGTTGCGGACGCCTCGAGAGTTGTGAAAACACGTGAATTGACTTCCATGTAGCAGACTGACTACGTGCCTCCCACCCACAGCTGTCCGCGGGTGGGCTTCCTACTGATTGACGTCTTTGCACAGGTTTCTCTTCAAATTAAAGCAATTGTTTCGAGCAAACTGTGCCCTCAAAGGCGAGGCAAACACGACGCCGCTACGTTCATCACGCAGTGTTCTGTATTCTATATAGGCCTAACGTATATTACTTTTATGCTCCTGGTAGCAGCCCTTTAACGGACCTCACTAAAGTACACATTTTCATTAAAGTTCAGGTGTTCCACCAATCAGAAAACACCATTGTAGCAATATGAAAGCGCAAGTATCGATTATTCTCGGATATGCAATCGAAAGACAACTAGCAAAACGTCACGGAGACTGGAAACCAATACTGTCGCAGAAGGTTATGTTCTGTTATTATAATAATTAGCGTTAATTGTAAATAATGTTCAAAAAATTCAATTTGTCATCTCGTTTTTCAATGTCCACATCAATTTCAAAGTTATATCTAGATTAATGTTCATTTTACTCTCTAGATTATATCAAGGTCAATGACATTTGTTCTTCGGAAAAAATCAATACTTTCGCGTCTGCGTACATCTCACAATTTACGAAATATTGCACAAGGTCAGTTCCGCTCCCCAGTCAGATAAGAATAACATGAATACTTATGAATAATTTCAAGTTAGAAATATGGTCGAGCATAAAAAGTCGTATGAAACTTGCCTATAATGGTAATTAAGACGCTCGTATGAAAATTATGAAACTCGCTTGCGCTCGTTTCATAAACATACTCGCGTCTTAATTACTACCATTATGGGCTCTTTGCATAATGTACTATTGTATCAAAATAAACAAAAATTCGAAGATGGAAAGAGTACGGCCGATCTTTAAAGAGGTACACCGCCCACAGGTCTTCATTTTAATGTGTTATTAAACGACGCTGTATCAAACACGCAGCTAAAGTAGAGGTGAGGAAAATATAACGTAATGATTATTTTGGAACAGTTCCTTGCTTGGAAATAACAATTTCATAATAACAGTGTTGTTCTGAGCTAGTACGAAATATTTGCTGTTACAAAATACTCGTTTCACATTGGAACTACATTATATGCCTGTTCCACAAAACGGAACATATTTGGTACTATTGGAGCAGTGGCGCCAACATTTGAAAACACTGGGTGGGCTCGAAAATTTGAGATATAAGTTAAGATAAATAAATCTCATAAGTATAAAGATAAATATCAAATTATTGGGTGGGCTGAGAACCCACGAGTCCAAATAAGTTGGCGCCACTGATTGGAAGCAGAAGTGAATCCTTTCGTCACGCTGAAAGAAATGTTGGAAACCAAAGTGAAAGATAAATAGTAAAGATACGAAGATTTTCTTTGAAAAATGTACCAATTATCTTGCAATTGATGTTGCTGAATATAGGATTCTATCAAACAATTATTAACATAAAGCCTGGATCAGATTATAATAACTGTGTTGTCAATTCTATCAAGGGAGATGAATAAGTTATAGGTTAAGTTTTATTTACAAATGTTTTCCGTTTTTAGTTGCATTACCAATTCTTGAAATTAAATTAAATTAAATTCTGTTCAAACATGACTGTATTGTTGAAGATTTTTTATTTACAAAAATGGAAAGGTTGTAAATTTTTCTATTTCATTACAAAGAGATTATTACTGTTCATGACGGTATTATGAATTTTAGCACGGCCGAAATTATTATAGATATTTATTTACTAATTTTTGGAGAAATTGAACACCCTTGTGAACTTAAGCTGGAAAGAACAGAAAAAACAGTTTACGTTTTATTTAATGACTGGGATCCACTTCCATTTCGTGACCAATTTACAAATAATTAATAATTACTTAACTTTTCTGCTGCGATAAACCTCATCTACGAATTCAGTTTGGTATTAGAAAATATTTCTATTCCACGAATTCACATCTCAGCTCATTATAACATCATACTGAATCACATGGCATACAGGGAAGTATGTGGTCATTTATCGTCCAAAATATCACTGTTACATTACATACTATGGTCCGTCCCTGGAATCTGTAGTGACTTGGCGCATGTGGGCGCGGAGACTACATGTGCCAAAGTGTATTGCGGGAAGCATCAGCTCGAGGCCGCTAAGGGGTAAGTTGCTAGTGGTAGACAGTTAAGATAGAAATGATCCCTTTCCTGCAAGCGATTGGTAGTTTGGTTCAACCAAAGCCTCCCCCCAGAACGGTCATTGGCCCTAGCCCTCCCACATACCACTTGCGCAGAAGTCTTATTTCGTCTTTGTACTCTACAGATCCCAGGGACGGACCATAGTAATACGTATCTGTTCTGAAATACCACTGTTTCATTAGATTCTAATAGTACGTACTACATGTTCCAAGGTGAACGTGAAGATTTTTGATTCACAATAAACCGAGAAAGGAAACTGCTATGCATATCGATATGTATGTCAATAAGGATATGTGAAATCGATATTACGCATTCTGATGGTATTTGTGTATAACTGACCAATGGCGTTCTCTCTTGAATATAAGCCAGCCAATAAGAACACAGGTTAACCAACTGCAAAATTTATGTCATGGAATATTTAAGAATTCGATTGACGTGGAAGTCTGGTCATATCATAAACATGTAGTATAGTATAATGAAAGTAATTCTACTGAGTTTCTGGGTTACAAGCTACAGATGATTTTTGATTCACAATAAACCGAGAAATGAAACGGCTATGCATATCGATATGTATATCAAAAATGATATGCAAAGTCGATATTACGCATTATGATTGTATTTATGTATAACTGATCAATGGCGGTCTCTCATGACTATCTGCCAGCCATTAAGAACACAGGTTAACCAACTTCAAAATTTATGTCATGGAATATTTAAGAATTGAATTGACGTGGAAGTCTGGTCATATCATAAACATGTAGTATAGTATAATGAAAGTAATTCTACTGAATTTCTGGGTTACAAGCAACAGATGAAGAAGAAATTATGTCACAGCCTCCTTGCTACAAATTAGGCCTATACGACGAACAAATAGCTTTATGATGACAACAGAATGAATCTGGTAGGTTGTGATCGGAAACGAGCACGGCAAAGTTGAAAATTTGCCAACCTTCACGTTTCCGTTCCCAGGAACAAGTATCTTAATACGTTTTACGTTCTCGTTTCCGTTTCAGGTTTATTGTGACCAGTCTTTACACGTGTCATTGCAGCGTAATTAAATTTACATTACTGAAATGTTATTCGCTCTACCCACGACGTCATTCTTAACAGTTAGTGCCCATAAATCCAGACTTTATTTACAAGTGCCACTATGGACTATTCAATGAAAAAATTCGAATCCAGACATACCCGAACTCAGACCCCTGGATGACGGCTAATGGCCTGCACAGCAAAGTCGCCGCAGGTATATTTCGAACTACGTTACTTACCCGAATTTCACTGCGGGCAGAAATTACGGCTCACCATGTATATAAAGTTCGACAGGGGTTAATCAGCCAACCGAACTGCCTGAATGTAAGCTATCACTGTTACGGCAGAATCGATTGTGCATTATAACAAATTTCATGGGAATCAATAGACGTACGTGCAGTTTAAGCTGCACAAGCACTTCACAATTGTGTACATTTTTCAGCTCTACAGCAGCGTGCTCAGTGACGTAATCACCAACCTACTACGTATTCAATTTTCAACACTTCTCCCCTGTTCAGGGTTTCTTCCACGTGTAGATGGTGACCTAGGCTATGATTTTCCTCTTACAGATTCATTCTACGAAGTCAATAAGTTACAAATAGTATCATTTTCTTCTTTGTGAAAAGTGTTTTAAGAAATTCAAATTATTTTCTATACTTTTGATAACATCTTTTATGAATCTATCGCTTAATTTCACGGTTGCTTTATGATACGTAGCTAAAAGATGTCTGTCAACGTGAGTAGTATATGAAATAACAAAAATAATATTTTCTATTTTGCTCTTAAAATTGAGCATTTCCAACAGAATAAAAGTGTAAGTGCGATTATGTCTTTACGAAATTTTTGGCTCAAAATCTGTATTCTTAATAGATCGCGCTTCAATCTAAATTTCAGGTAAAATAAATTTGAAATTTAAAATTAAGATATTCCTCGTGGTAATAACAGATGTGCTCATAACAAGTTAACAGCAAGTTACACTGAACTTTCATAGACAAGAAGAAAATGAGTGGTTTTTAAATTTTACTTCCTAATTGTTAAATTTTAACAATATGATACTGAGCTGAAGAAAGCTAATAATCTATGATTAGACTGGATTTTCTCTTTGAAAAAAATCTGTTAAAATTTTTAATGAGTGATTTAGTGGCATTAAAAATTACGTCTTTTGAAATCAGATCAGATTTATTTATTAATTTATTTAAATCCAATTACAGGTGGCTAACACAGATATATACACAAAATACATAATAAGATAAAAACAAAACAAACACAAACGAAAGAAAGAAAATACATAACGGTAATAGATGCTAGAATATAATATTGCAGTTAATATAGTGCCAAATGTCAACATTATGATGCAAAATTATTTAAAAACTAGAGTAAAAACATTATAATACACTTCTTCATAATTTAAATATCTAAGGAAATACAATTCTTTTTAATATTGTATGAAATTGTTCATGTTAAACTGAAATCTAATTGAGAATTACAGTTTAAAGACAGAGAGTTATAAGTGTTACACATAACAAACAATGGAGAGTTCTTGTAGAAAACAGTTATAGGAATCGGAATAACAAAAGTTTGCCTATGACGTAATTATGTTTTTTTTTTACATTGAACTGAAGGAATTTAAGAAAATCACAATTATTCAATATACCGTTAACAGTCTTATAGAGTAAAATTTGACTATTTATTAATCGTGGAGATGTTAAAATTTTGTAACTAAATTAAAAAAGTAACTGATTATATGAAATTTGCATGTCATAAGACGACACGTGATGTTTTTTAAAATTTAAATAACGTAAAAATCTTTTCTGTATCCTTTCTATTTGCATCTGATGGGACTGGAACTGACGTGACTAGATAGACTGAAAAAATTGGTTTTCATGCATGAAATATTTTATATAGAAAACCATATGTATTGTAGACCATAATTTTAATGAAAATAACTGCGTACGTTGTAAAGTTGATGTTGATAAACTGTGCAGTTTATATCATTTTCATTTGATTAATTTTAATTCAACATGTTCTCAAAGATTAGCACAATGCAAGGTAATATCTTTTAATTCAATACTTTAGGATCCATGATCAATATATTGTTCATTATAAATAACAGTAATTAGGACCTGATGGTGTTTTAACTAAAGCGAAAACGTTAGTTCAGATATAATCCTAATGTATAATAAGGTGTAACGCCAATGTATTCAGCTAATGATAAATAAGGACGGAAACATTAAAAAATAAAAAAAATAATAACTCAAGGAAAAATGAAGTTCAGGATAAATGTGAACCATCGACGAATATTAAATGTCATTTTAGTAATTCTGTCCATAACATGAATTACACTAACACGTGACACGAAGACTCAAAGCGTCTGAACGATTTTTCAATTACCATGCACCAATTGCTATGAAATTCATACCCTGGCGAGCATTCTTGCCAGTTGAGCAATGCATTAGAGTAAGTGTATTGACTCACTTCGTTTTATGATGAAAGACTCCGCCCCATGCATACGCTATTGAACGTCTTCACGATTGCTTTATTTGTCATTATTGAATTGCTGCTTGCTCAGAGAAAGCGATGATCCTGACAATGGCAGAGTTCTGTTCCGCTGTAACACGTACTGCACTATATTCTCTCGTTCATCGGCGCATTTCTTATCATTATTTCTTCATTATTTCTCATTTCCATTAAAATTTGACGTTGAGAGTCTCTTACCCGCATCCAATATAGATACCCGCTCTGGGATCCGTGATGAAACAAAAATGAGAGATTTTGAAATCCTTACTGTAATAATAATAATAATAATAATAATAATAATAATAATAATAATAATAATAATAATAATAACCACAACTTTTCTTCTGGAGAAAAAGGTGCTCGAACTCTGTATAGAATATTTTATAGCTGACGGGGAGTTGGGGTGTCAAAATGTTCAAAATTAGTCGTGAACTGTGTGAAAAATATTAAACTTCTGCTCTAATTTTAGGATCAAAAAAGATTACTGTTCACTGCAGGGAATTTTGTCGTTTTTAACCTCCTTTTCGTCCAACTAAGGCCCAATTGTATAAAACTCCCTGACTAAAGATCAACTTTGATCGAAGATCGAAAAGTAAACCGAGTTCAGACACTTCTTCTATTGTATAAAACTTCTCTGCGATCAAATTACCTTGGTTCAAATGCAATCTAAGTTCACGTGAAAAGGATTTGGCAACATCGCATAAACAGGTGAAATACGTGATGCGCGGACCATGTTATACAGGTTTGTTCAGTGTTGCCAATCTAGCGATTTTAACTCTTTTTCAACAACAATTTCTTTTAACTTTTATATTGCTTAAATAGGGATTTAGTGACCTTTTTAGCACCCCATAGTGACAAAATTTTATCTTTCTTTGTTGATAATGAGAAATCTAGCGACTTTACAACTTTTTTCGCGACTTTCCGTATTACACTCTGTTGGAGACACAGTTTTTTTTTGCAATGTAAATAATGGCGGACAATAAAAAGAAGGTTGACTGTTCTCCAAGTTGTTATCATGTTATGGTGTTTGATACTGCTAAACATAATAAAGCTTTATAAAACGACAATTTTCGTTTAGTAATACAGTTAATTGAACATTTATGAATGTACCTATCATATCAATTAATAATTAATGGTTGTTATAAACATAATATAATTATAGGTTATGTTATTTGATACTGCTGAACACGATAGAGCCTTATAAAATATAAGAATGTTTGTGTATTAAGGCAAGAAATTGAAATAAATATATATAAATGTACCTAACATATCTATTAATATTAATAATAATGGATATTTCATTTGCACAATCAGTCACTCGTATATTTCAAACAGAAAATAAATAACTGAACTTGGATCATCTAACTTAATGGGAGAAATTTCTTCAGTCAAAGTTGACTTTAGTTTGAGACAAATTAACCTCAGATTAGACTTTATACAACACAAAATTCCAAGTTCAGCTGAAACAAGGATCAATTTAACCTCTGATCTAAGATTAAATGGTTTATACAATCGGGCCTAAGACTTCCAAGATCTAAGCGGAATTCACATATATTTCGGTTTCATGATGAAAAATGCAAGAAAAAGGTGCCGTTCCAGCGCTCTCCGCCAGAAAAAAAAGCACTGATAACAACTTCTATGTAGTGTCGGACATCCAGTGTCGATAGGTTCATGTTAACACGAAATCGAAAATTCTAAAACAGCAAGCAGTAACTTGAGTGGCATTAGAAAAAAAAAGTTATGTGTCAAAAATCCCAACCTATCTATGTTGGATGTCCGATAAAAGATTTTTATTAATCGTTTTTGAAAACTCGCGTATTTAAATCGATGTGAAGTCTGCGCTTGGTGGGTTGCATAGAGTTTCTCTCTACGTGGCCTTATAGTTAGAAAACTCAACTGAGCATTGTTGCAGGTGTTCACGTTTCATTGGTAAAGTCTGTCTCAAAATAAAATGTGCCATATCAAAGACTTCGTTGCAAATAAAAAAAAATGCGTTGTAAAGAGACTTTCTGGATGCAATAAAATGTATTTTTCAATTCCAAAATTTTGCGACACACTCCATGAAGCTGTGCGACACACCTGTTGGGAACCCTGCTTTAAACGATCGAGACGACCGACGGTCGGCCGTGATGCTTCATCGGGTGTTACTTTCTGCGGAGTCAGGACACACGGCAGCCGTCTGCTGCGTATATTACGGAGCGAGCGACCGACGGTCGGTCGTTCTTAATGAAATGCAGAGCTCTATTGTTTTGTACATTAATATCATAATAAATAAAAGATAAAAAATATATAAAATAAATTATTACTACTATATATTACTAGACTAGTAATACCATCAATATTATGAATTCTAAATATGTTAAATATGTTTTATTGCACTTAAACCAGACGTAAGTGCAAATTTGAACCAATAAATTATTGAGATTTCCGATAAATTAATTAGGTAATTTAGGAAATTGTATATGTATTATGTATAACTACTTTTGTATATAGATCGTTTTTTTCTTAAATTATTAAGTTTGTACTTTTGTGAACTAATATCAATAAATCAAATCATATTCTGAAATATGTTTTAATTCACCGCCACTCCTAAATTCAACATATTGATGCCCTTATTATAAAATCCCTGTATTTGGAGATTGTTCAGCATGTGAAGTGGAATCATGGCCGCTTCACTATTTCTTAAGAGTTAAAATGTTAATACGGTAACATGGGCGCAGAGCATAGTTTGAGGTAGAAAATAAAAGCTACGTACATAAAACTTTTATACAGGCTCTTTTATTTCTTTCGAAAATATCATAAAATTTTTGTTGAAAGATATAAAAGGCGTCCAGCACCGTAAAGTGGAATTGATGCAGACCACAGTATCGCATCTACACAACGACTGACGAACGGAAGAGTACGACCGAAATGCATCCATGCATTGTGCAGTACACTAGGATCCATGTTTTATTACAGTCCGGACTGGATAAATTTAACTTAACATAAAAATTTAGCATTTCACATCATACGGTTACACGGCATGACGTTCTACTTTGAAAGCCCCCTTGTGAGATATACAATCCCGTCATACACAGTTTTTTAAACCACTACATCAGCGCTGTAACAGCTAACGGTATGCGGCTCATCCTCCAGTCTGAACTGCACGAGGAAGGACCAACTTTGAAATGTAGATTCCAGCTGCTGCCAGTCAAAGCCTGGAATGTGGAGTCCATGCGAACCGTCCGCCAGGTGAGATGTAAATCCGACACTCGTGTGGGAAAGGCGATATATGTACTGGCTTCCATTTGATGGCATACGGTTCCTTTTTATTTATTGGTATCATGATTTTAGTCTCAAACATTTTAATGGAGCGCAGATTTGTAAAACTTGCACATCAAACTTCTGTGAATAACACAATATAAACTCTATTCCATGACCAAATATATTGTATAGCCATGAGACTTTTGAAATAAAATAGGAAGAAATCCACATTTTATAAGTTTCGAGATGAAGAGGAAAGCTGTAAACATGTTTCCAGTTAATACAATAGCATATAATAAAGTGTCATCAAATTACTACTAAACTTCAAAATAATTCGATTTCTTGTGATTAATCTTATATTAATGAACAGAAAATAGTACATTATGCAATGATCCTATAATAGTAGTAATTAAGACGCAAGTATGTTTGTTTATGAAACGAGCGCAAGCTCGTTTCATAATTTTCATACGAGCGTCTTAATTACCATTATAGGCAAGTTTCATACGACTTTTTATGCTCGACCAAATTTCTAATTTGAAATTATTCAAAAGTAGGTCATGTTAGGGTTACGTAAGTGAGTAGCGAACTGACCTGAATTGTGAGATGTGCGCAGACGCGAAAGAATTGATTTTTTCCGAGGCCGAATGTCATTGACCTTGATATAACGTAGAGAATGAGATGAACATTAGTCTTGATATAACCTGGAAATTGATTTAGAATTGAAAAACGAGATGACAAATTGAATTTTTTTCAATATTATTTACAATTAACGCTAATTATTATAGTAACAGAACATAACTTTCTGCGACAGTATTGGATTTCCAGCCTCCGTGACTTTTCGCTAATAGTTTTTCGATTGCATATCCGAGAATAATCGATACTTGGTACAAAGGTGATTTGTCATTGGCTGAACACCTGAACTTTAATGAATAGGTGTACTTTAATGAGGAGCATTAAAGGGATACTACCAGGTATATAATTACTACATTTCGGCATGGTCGAGCATAAAATGTATATATAGACACATTCACAAAACACAAGTTAATTAAAACTGGCTTTTGAAGGAAAATTATGGACAGCTTCGGGTGTTCTGGAGACTAAGTGAATAAACGCAAATATTTATGTATACCAGGAAATATGAAAACGTTTTGTGAGATAAAAGTTGTTAAATAAAGTTCTGAAACCAAATTAAGGTCAAAATTTCACCAGATAAAAGTATACGATACATTTACAATTCCAGTTTGCCTCTAACATACGATAGAAAAAAAATAGATTCGTTGTAACAAAAATTAAATTTTTAAGGAAAAATTGCGGTATACCGTACTTTGCTGGAACAAAAGAAGAATGAAGCTATTTTCAAAAACTATATGAATATTACAAAAGGTTCAAAATTACAGAAACAATTTAGAACGTCATGTTCACCGTATGTAAGAAATTAGATAACCAAAAATATTGTTTCATTATTATCCTGGAGGAAAACGAAGATTAGGCAAACCACTAAAAAGATTAGCAGGTATAGCTGACGCCAGGGTTTTTGGCGCGTGTCCTTGAGTACAATGCACAGTCTGCGAGCATCTATTGATGTGTAGCTGAAAATGGTACCACCTACTATACACGTCACTTCAGCAATCTGCCAACCACAGCTGTCAGTCTTGCTGCCCAGGCTGCGGCAAAAGTAAGATACTCGCACTTAACTTTCCTACGGTGTGTCCTTGAGTACAGTGTCCAGTCAGTGAGTTTCTGTTGCCACTGCAGCTGAGAACGGTACCTCCTCCTAAATACGCGTCACATCAACAATCTACCAATCACAAGTGCCAGCTTTATCACCTATAAAGTGCTACAAAAGTTACACTCTCCCACTTAAGTTTCCCATTACTTATTTCACATGTCAAAATCGGTGTCGCGCCCTATAACTTTCAGTTAGAAGCAGAAACAGACCACAAAAGGCCTAAATTCGTGGAGGATAATAGGGAATAATAATAATAATAATAATAATAATAATAATAATAATAATAATAATAATACTTAAATCATTCCGCGCATAGACCATAATGCGTAAAGGGAAAAGGGAATTCTTGTCACAAAAGTTAAAAATTAAATTGACTTTTTTACTTTTTATGACAGAAGATAAAAAAATAAACATTTTAAAACAAATATGGCCCTGATACCGTAAAATGTGACTTACTATCGCTAGAATGTAAAATTATTCCATTACGATATGAGATTTCTTTTAGCAGCAGTGACTGTGAACTATAAAACCTTTCTGCCCTATGACATTGAAATATTATGCTATTATCTGAACATTTAATGTTTAGAGAATATACACAATGAAAAGAGAACAACAAAAACCAGAAAATAGATATCTATGTAGATTAGAATGAATTAATGGGGATCCTGTATCAAATTGGCTGTTCAAACAAGTGAATAAGAGGATAAGAGAGAAAATGTCTGAAGGAAATGAAATAGGGAGAGAAGTATGTCAAGGATGCCCTTTACCTCAGACTCTGTTCAACATCTACTTTAAATATTTATTGAAGAATTTACTGCTTTCAGAACATATGAGGAGTTATAGTAGGAGGAAGAAGAATAAAGTGCATAAGATTTACTGATGATGTGGCGTTGTTAGCAGAAGAGGAGACGATACTAAGGAGTTATAGTAGGAGGAAGAAGAATAAAGTGCATAAGATTTACTGATGATGTGGCGTTGTTAGCAGAAGAGGAGACGATACTAAGGGATATGCTACTGGAGCTAAATCACAGCTGTGAGCAGTATGGGATGAAGATAAATGCAAACGAGACGAAGACAATGATTGTCGGGAGAATGCATGGTCCGCCCCGGGAAACTGTAGAGTAACGTCGCGCATATGGGGACAGAGTCTATTTATTCCGGAGTGTATTGCAGGCAGTATCAGCTCGAGTCCGCTAAGGGGTAAGATGCTAGTGGTGGAAGGTAGAGTAGAATTCAGATAGAAATTATCCTCTCCCTGCAAGTGATTGGTCGCTTCGTTCAAGCAATGTCCCCCCACAGAGCAGTCATTTGTCTTAGTCCTCCCACATACCACTTGCGCAGAGGTCTTGTTTTATCTTTGTACTCCTCAGATTTCTGGGACGGATCATAAACCTGCGAATTCTAAATGAGGCAGTGGAACAAATGGACAGCTTCAAATACTTGGGCTATACTATAAGTAGTAACATGAGCTGCTGCCAGGAAGTCACAAGGAGGATAGCAATGGCAAAGGAAGCTTTTAATAGAAAAAATAACATCTTCTGCGAACTTCTGCAAGAACAACTAAGGAAGAGACTAGTGGAGTGTTTTGTATGGAGTGTGACATTATATGGGACAGAAACATGGACTTTACGACGCAGTGAAGAAACATTTGAAATGCGGATATGATAAAGAATTGAGTGTGTGAAATGGACAGACAGAATAAGAAATGAAGCTGTGTTGGAAAGAGTAGGTAAAGAAAGAATAAAGCTGAAACTGATCAGGAAAAAAAAAAAACAAAAAAGGAATTGTTTGAGTCACTGGCTGAGATGAGACTGTCTATTCAGGGATGCAATCTGAGGAATGGTGAATGGGATAAAAGTTAGGAGTGGAAGAAGATATCAGATGATAGACAACATTAAGATATATGGATCATATGCGGAGACTAAGAGGAAGGCAGAAAATAGGAAAGATTGGAGAATACTGGGTTTGCAGTGAAAGACCTGCCCTTGGGCAGAACACTATGATGTGGCGTTGTAAGAAGAAGAGGAGACAATACTAAGGGATATGCTACTGGAGCTAAATCACAGCTGTGAGTAGTATGGGATGAAGAAAAATGCAAACGAGACGATGACCATGGTTGTCGGAAGAAGGTAAACCTGTGAATTGGAAATGAAGCAGTGTAACAAGTGGATAGCTTCAAATATTTGGATTATGCTGTAAGTAGTAACATGAGCTGCTCTCAGGAAGTCAAAAGGAAAATTGCAATGGCAAGGGAAGCTTTTAATAGAAAAAAGAATATCTTCAGAAAGAACAACTAAGGAAGGGACTAGTGAAGTATTTTGTGTGGAGTGTGACATTATATGGGGCAGAAACGTGGACATTACGACGCAGTGAAGAAACATCTGAACTGCGGATATGGTGAAGAATGGAGTGTGTGAAATGGACAGACAGAATAAGAAATGAAGCAGTGTTAGAAAGAGTTGGTAAAGAAAGAATAAAGCTGAAACTTATCAGGAAGAAAAAAAAAAGAAAGGAATTGTTTGAGTCACTGGCTGAGAAGAGACTGCCTATTCAGGGATGCAATGGAAGGAATGGTGAACGGAATAAAAGTTTGGGGTAGATTTATTTTTATTTTATTGGGTTATTTTACGACGCTGTATCAACATCTCTGGTTATTTAACGTCTGAATGAAATGAAGGTGATAATGCCGGAGAAATGAGTCCGGGGTCCAGCACCGAAAGTTACCCAGCATTTGCTCATATTGGGTTGAGGGAAAACCCAGGGAAAAAAACCTCAACCAGGTAACTTGCCCCGACCGGGATTCGAACCCAGGCCATCTGGTTCGCGGCCAGTCGCGCTGACCGTTACTCCACAGGTGTGGACTTCGGGGATAGAAGAAGTTATCAGATGATATACGACATTAAGATATATGGATCATATTCGGAGACTAAGAGGAAGGCAGAAAATAGGAAAGATTAGAGAATGCTGGGGTTGCAGTGAAAGGCCTGTCCTTGGGCAGAAAACTATGAATGAATACGAATGACCTGAACTTCGTTTTCCAGCTCTCCAGTTCAATTGACATGGGGAACAAGAGCTCCCTTTTCCCTTTCCGGTGAATGTTGAATTTGGTATTGCCAGTATAGGGAATTAAAAACAAAAACTGAAAATACCTTAGTTTTGTAGTGTGGAGTAGTAGAAACTCGATGTGATCACTGGGAGAGCTGTGGTCCCACCCAACCCGCCCTAAATAGGTTCCTTACTTATATAGGAAAATCGTCGTACTTGAAGGAAGAAGGCGGCCATATTCCGTCGTTGTGACGTAATTTGAGATGGAATGAGAGAATGATTGCAGTCTTGCCAACTGTGGTAACCATTCATATAATCTTACACACCTAACCAAACAAAACCTAACCTAACCTAACGTGCTACACACCTATTGTAACATTCCTCACGTTTAACACGCATGTTGTAACATTCCTCACAGTTTCATTTCGTCTGCCGATATTGGCATCTCTGCTACAACTATAGCATATCGTCTGCTGGAAGTCAAGAGTCATCTAGTGGAAGTGAAGTGAAACTGTGACTCTGTTAATTACGTTTCATATGTTGATTCTGTGTTATCTGCAAGAATTATTGTGTCATTGTAGTGATAATTGCATTTATATTGTACAGAGGTGTGAAAATTATTAGATTAATCTTAATTTTAAAAGTTTTTTAATAGTTCCTTCACAAATATTCATTGAATTGATGAATATTGGTATATGATATTACTATACTGATGTAGAATATATTTACTACTAACAATGACGGAAAGCATTATTTTTCTTATTTTACAATTGTTATGGGAATTCAGAAATTATTATATTATGTTGGCGGAATTGGAAACATCAAAAATTAATTAAGAAATGCTTTAAACAAATTGTTCTTTGCGTTTACATTGTTGTGAAGGTTCAAATGAACGTATACATCTGTTTTGTGCATATAATTTTTTATGTTTCCAATTCCGCCAACATAATATAATAATTTCTGAATTCCCATAACAATTGTAAAATAAGAAAAATACCAATGTACAACAATGCTTTCTGGCATTGTTAGTAGTAAATATATCCTACATCAGTATAGTAATATATACCAATATTCATCAATTCAATTAATATTTGTGAAGGAACTATTAAAAAACCTTTAAAATTAAGATTATTCTAATAATTTTCACACCTCTGTACAATAAAAATTGAAATGGGTTGTGGCTGAGATAAAAGTGTTTTTAAATTGATTTCCAGCGCCACAATCCCAGTGATAAACGTGTGAATATTCGTTAGGATTCCGTTGGAAGTGGCCGTAGGAAACTATATATTGACCCCCTTTCCGCATCACATATACGAATGTTCTAAGAAGTCCTAAATAGGCCTACTCAGAATCATACAGCATCATCATAAAATAAAACAACTCTTAGGAGAATATGAAGATAAAAGCGTCATGTATATTGAAGATATGTGTATATAATGTTTATTTACTAAACTGCGGTTCGGAATACGTAATAAGTGGCATTATCAGGGAATGCCTTTGAAACAGGTAGTTTACCGGTTCTTTCAAAAGTAGCCCGAATACATTGCAAGGGGCTTCCGCGTTCAGTGTCTAAAGTGTTGTTGAAATAAGATTTGAAACTGCTTTGTTAAAAATTCTACGCTGAACCCATTCTTTCTACAAAAAGCGGCCTTAAATTTCACATGATAAAGTATATTTCCCATGATGCTCCTCGCCATTGCTTTCAGATACTAGCTCGCCTCGCTGTGCGAGCGGCAGCAATAAGTGTATAATATACATGCAAAATATGTATCCTGTAAAAGAAAGATAGGACCTCCGTAATAATGCGAGCACGAGAAAAATGTGAGGGGATAGTTTACAAGGGTAGCGAAAGTAAGAGCGAATCTATTCCAGGCATGACACGAAGTATTGCAACGTTCGTATGGCACAATAATGCAGGACGAGCAAGATGTAAAGAAGGCAAGAAAGGAGCTATTGAAATTCTGAGAATTGTTCGCAAACAAGAAAACGTTTAACTGTTATATACGTCCTATCTATAGAGCAGAGGTTTTCAAACTGTGCGACACGCGTTTCTGGGGCGCTGAGATATTGCGAGAGTCTTCCAAAGTCATACGTTCGAAACGCTGGGTAAAAAGTTGCTAACGGATTGCAAGACAGCCCATGGAGGGACAAGCCTATCATCCGAAGCTGCCCTCATGTCTATACGCCTCAGTAGATCATTCAAACAGTAGGCTGGATTGAGATTTTTTTAAATTTTATTGGGTTATTCTACAACGCTGTATCAACATCTAGGTTATTTAGCGTCTGAATGAAATAAATGTGATAATGCCGGTGAAATGAGTCCGGGAACCAGCACCGAAAGTTACCCAGCATTTGCTCATATTGGGTTGAGGGAAAACCCCGGAAAAAACCTCAATCAGGTAACTTGCCCCAACCGGGATTCGAACCCGGGCCACCTGGTTTCGCGGCCAGACGCGCTGACCGTTACTCCACGGATTGAGATTAATTTGGGTATAAAATGGCCCTTTTTCAGTTTAAAACCTGTAGCCATTACAGGGTCCTTTTATTCAAATTATTTTATACAGCTGTATAATATTACATAGACTTCCAATTCCGAAGATAAAATATTTTCAGGAAAGAACCTAACACCCTAGCCACTAGCCTTTACAGAGAGATCAGCAGAAAGGGATGGCAGAAATCGAGATGAGACACTTGTTCGCGCTAAATTGGAATATGCCTCAGTAATTTGGTCACCCACTTGCAAATCATATAGTAATCAAATTGAAAAAATTCAAAACCGATTCTTAAGATATCTGTATTTTAAAAAATATCATTATTCGGCCCTCAATAACAGAATTTCGCACACCAATCTACTTGCTGAATTAAATTTAATGTCTGTTGGAAGTCGTAGATTACTTTGTGAGCAACTTTTATTGTATAAAATATTCAACGATCTACTGGATAATAGCGAAATATTATCACAAATCCAGATTAACGCTAGAACATCACATTTAAGAAATCGTCAATTGTTATATTACAAAAAACCAAACACTTCAGCACATAAAAATTCACCAGTGTTAAAAATGTGTTCAAATTTCAATGAAATATGTAAAACATGGGATCTAGATTTCAGCATTTCTTATATGAAATACAAACACTTTTCTTATTAATATACTGAAGATAGTTGATTTTAAGTAATATTACTATCTACTTGTTACTCTGTAATTTGCCAATATTAGCTACATTTTACATTTTTGGCTATGATATCCATACTTATCTATTTTCCATTTATTTTTAGTTTGTATTTTTCATTTATATCTATATCTGTGTCTTTCATTTAGGTAGTATCTATTTGTCTGTTTTTTTTTCATTTTTAATTTTTATTTACACTTGTATCTTGCATTTGTATCTCTTTATCTCTTTTTTCATGTTATCTACAATTCTATGTTTTAAACAAATATCTGTACTGTCTATTGTAATTGGGATTTTGCACTGTCATAGAAATAAACAAATAAAAATAAATAAGTAAATAAGTAAATAAATAAGTAATAAATAAATAAATAAATAATTTAATAAATAAATAAACAAATAAATAAGTAAGTAAATAAATAAAATATATAATCACTCGGTCGGACAATACGTACGCCAATTAATTTTGCACACTGTAATTAGTGTTATAAAACTTCAATATTTTTATAAATAATTAATACACCTGAATGTTAAAAGTATAGGTCTACTAAAACATGGAAAATGCATTCAATTTTCTGTCTCGATCTCCAGTCTATGTTGAATCTTCTCCAAGATCTCAAGACCTGAAGTTTTACCCAGAGTAAACTCTTTGTCGTCAAGTTGAGTAAAGAAGTAATTTCGTTTTCTAATACGTTTCTTTTTTTTTTTTTTTTTGCAGAGAAAAGTCATAATTTATTATCCATTCCTTTGCTATCAACTACGTACTGTAATTAATTGCCAGTTTCGCCACCATTTTTCATAGCTAAATGGCCAAAATCGACTCCATAAATCTAAGTCGTATTTAGCGTACTAATCTGTCCTAAAATGTGTGGTGAAATGTAAATTTTGTTAAGTCTTACTTAAACCAAAATTTAGGCCTAATAAAGGCTTAAATTTAAGGCCGAATGATGAAATCGGCCCTTAGTTCTTACACAAGAAAAAGAAGCTGTACAGCGACTTACCCATACACCCCTTTTTCCCTGCCAGTATCAAATGGACTTGCCTGGTCTACTGAGCAGAACGTTATGACCAGCCAAGCTATCTAAACACAACAGCAGCTTCGGCGAGGGAATCAACACGATCAGTAAGACATAAGGACAACACTAAAGAAACTTAGTACCTGACTTGAGTAGCTGAATGTAAGGTATGACGACATGGAAAATCCCTCCTTCACGTGGCATTGTAATCGGGGTACTTCCGACTGATTTATTAAACGAAAAGTCAACCGCGTTTGAAAAGTAGTCTAAAGAAAGTTTGAAGACAGAAGACTGATAACTATACCCACACTATATATAAGGATCTTAGCAACTGAATCAAACATCATAAATCCGTAGGATGTATTAAAAGGCATTAATTCTTTATATAGAATAGAGAGTTCTGCTTGCTCAGGGAAAATGATCCCACATCCATTTTCAACGGTCGTTAATCCAGACACTCATGGGTCATTACCGTTGTATAACTTCTCCATTACTCCATAACGTTTACTTTGGCAATATTGATTTTATATCTTCATGAAATAACTGAAAGAAGATTGAAAACCCTTTCTGGATCATAAAGTTGTGTAAATAGGTGGTCGAAATTTTATGGGCCGCGTTGTAACCCCTTTGTCGTGGATATGAGTAACGGTGATGGTCCCGTGCAGGTATTGAAATTCGTTCACATCTACCGCGCCCTACCGTGGGCAATATGTTCACAATGGAAACAAACGAGCGTAGGAAGGCGCTACATTACAAGTTTCTTTAACTACGGTACAAACTTAATAACAGTTATAAATAAACTTTTCCTTGTACTTTATTTTTCCAATATTTTCATTTTAAAGACGATATATCAACTGATCAGACTAGAGTGAAATTTCCCAATAGCGGACACTCCCGGGGAAAAATTAAATGTCCGGTTATTGAGAAGTGTCCGCTATTTAGAAAATCATTAGTATGTATACAGTACATTAAAATTTCTCATACATATTCAACACTATTTTATACAGCACAGTACAGTAGACAGTGAGATTGTTTACAGTATTCATCCAGAGAGAAATCGTACCAGTAAATATTTTGTAAATGAAATCAACTTCAGTCAATGTACCACTTCACCTTACACAAAGAAATCTAGAATTGCATTCCCAGTGTATGATTTTAAAATAACATCCTTGTTTTTTCAAAATTTCACTAACCTGTGCTTTTTCCCACATTAAACTTTGTGGCCAGCTCACGAACACTTAATGTCTCCTTCTCACTATGCTTTACAATATCCACTTTCTCTTTTAGTAATATTAGAAGTGTTAGTGAAATCAGGTAGAATCAGTGCAGTGAGTGAGTTGACAGCGAAATAAATGTAGTGCCGAAAGGTACTTGTGCAGGTATGAACCTGTCACACTCATGGGTCTTAGTTCGAACTTAGGGTTAAGATACAAATTAGATTTACTTTAAATGTTATTTTAAGTGACCATGCTTCATTTAATTTAGGATGCTCATTATTATTACTATTATTATTATTATTATTATTATTATTATTATTAATTATTGTTTTTTATTAGTTGTGTTTGTTATTAATTGTCATTATTGAGTGTAATTAGTTATCACTGCCACCGGGTATATACCCATTGGCAGTTTGAATAAATACATACATACATACAAACGTTTACGTTTTTGTGACATTTTTAATGTGACTGTACTTCCGAACACTCAACTTGATAAACAAAGAAAGTACGGACTGCTCACGTACAGTGTCACAACTAACATCTGTGCTGCTTACCTTCAATAAAGTATCAGAACGTTCAAATGCACGATAATGATTGTTCCAAAGAATTCCGTTAGAATTCCGTTTAATTTACAACCGTCTTTTTCTTTTTTTTTATTTCATACTGTCCGTTATTTGGAAGTTTTAATTGTTTTTTGGAGATATATTTCAGTGTCCGCGTCTGTTATTGAGAATGTCCGCTATTTGGAAGAATTTTATCATAAGGGCCAATGTTGTTTTGCAGGGGAATTTTAAAATGTCCGCTATTGAGAGGAATCCGCTAATTGGAAGTGTCCGTTAAGGGAAGTTTCACTGTATTTATTTTCGCTAAAAAAATAATCACTAGAGACTGGCACAATATGAAGATAAGTTTGCAAAAATATGAAAATTTATTTTGGCAAAATATCAAATATATATTTAAACGCTAAATAGATTCGTTCCTAAACCATTCGGAGTAGATTTACATCATTAATCTATTTATAATATAAGCGTTTAGAGATTAATTGTTTTGTCTATATTAATATGTGATCAAATAAAATACAATGAATGCGCATAATTAAACGGTTTATCAACATCATCGAATACTTACCAGAATGCAAGAATTTAATTTTAGTCGCAAAAGAAAAATAATATTAAAAAAATTCAATCTTAAAATTTGTACGACTTATTTTGTTACATAAACTACATTACAATGCTCTCCAAGAAAGAGTAGTAATAAATTGTATTCAATACAAGACTGAGTCATCTTAAAAGAAATATGAAGTGAATATGGTGTACGTGATATGATTTTCATACTATGATAAATGAAATGTGGAAAAGTAAATGTAGGAAGGCTTTGTCTACTTCGTAGAACAATAAATATACTATATGACGTCTCTCTTCTGTACGTGGATTTTTAATAGTGTGAAAACAAAGGAATGCAAACCACAATCTCTTCACTATGTTATTAATCCTAACGTCAAGAAGTGCACGTGTAGGTACTCTCTTCCCATTAGCAGACTAATTTCTGCGAATAACTTGCTAACAAGGAGCATAAAGGTATAGTTTCACAATATGATGATACTATTTTCGTTCAATTAGGTATTTTCAAGTCTATTTCCAGGGACAATTTAGTGTAAAATACAGGGAGTTTCGATGTAGACCGGATTCACTCCAACCTCTACCTAACAAAATCTGTTGAGCGGCAAATGATCGTACGCTGGCGCACAGAGCCGTGCACGCTTTCCTACGCAGACCCGTCCTACTCCACTCCTTACCGCTTAGCTTCCTCGGGACAGGCAATTTGCACTACCGTCATTAAATGGTTCACAATAAACCGGGAACAGAAACGACAACGAAAACGGAAATATTGTTAAAATAAATGTATTTAATTGTGAGCATTCAGAATTAACTAATGTGAATGCTCACATTTAATCCATTTATTTTAACATTATTTCCGTTCTAGTTTCCGTTCCCGATTTAATGTGAACCAGCCTTAAGCCGGCGGAACATTATTACCTTGGACCAGTCTGCATAGGAACTCCTTGTAGCCTATGTATTATATTTATTAGGGAAAGGGGTACGATTAAAAATCCATGACGCTACATCCCTTAAGGGCCCAGACCGACTGTTAGCCTCACGACCACATGCTTTCACGGAGGTGAACGATCATCCAACAAGAATGGAGGTATCGTGTGGTTAGCATGATGATCCCTCCCAGCCGTTACAGCTGCTTTCGTAACCGGATTTCGCTACCTTTCGTAGCTCTCCAAGTGCATCACGATGCTGGGTGGACACCGATCCCATACACTAGCCAACATTTCATAAGAATATTTCTTCCTCCACGAGGACTCGAACCAGAGCGCATTCTGTAACGCCAGTCCTAGGCAGGATGCCTTAGACCACGACGCCACGGCGCGCTACAATTAATAATAATAATAATAATAATAATAATAATAATAATAATAATAAGAAGAAGAAGAAGAAGAAGAAGAAAAAGAAGAAGAAGAATGATAATCATAATCACAATCATAAAAGCCACAAATCACGATGTTTCATTTGACAAATATAAAATTGCTGCCTTTTACAAACTAAATATAACATTATTATAGTGCTGACGATTTTGTCGTGTGATTTTTTATAATGACAAGATCTTCCAAAATCCGTCGGGGTGAAGGTTTTTCTACAGAGGTTCAGTGAAGCGAGAGGTTAGAGCTCCATCCTAGCGAATATATGACAACGAGAACAGAGTGAGGGCAATAGGATGAGGATAGTTTGAAAACGGAGGCAGGAATGTACGTACAGAAGTAGAGAATGGAAAACGTCGTGTGCCTAGATCGCAATCTTTAACCTTTCCTTGTCGACGTTGTTGGAAGTGGAAACCAGGAGCGGGGCGGTTCGTCTTGTTGGAATAAATGCTTCCCTCCTCTCTTGCTTCACTACCCTTTCCCTTTATACCTTTCAAGGGGTGAGGTATGTCGTGGTGGTAGGGGTTGGTGATAAAAAAGCAAGGAAAAAAGGTAAACTACATCCTAACCCCAAAGAATATTCCTTGTGAGGACCGGAGGGGTTTATAAAACCTCAAAACCCACAATAGGGAGACGATTTCAAGAGATGAGTGGGATTTAAAGTATTGCTACAACTCTGGGCGGGTTACCCTCTGCACTCTCAACCCCTTCCCCAAAGCTTTGTGGTCTCTGTTACCCCTGTGGAACACAAACCAAAATCTTTGTTGACAGGTCGGCGGTTCGCCTCAGCGCTCTCTCGCAGAACGTAATGGGACATTGAACAATTTACATCCCCTCTCTCGGTTTGCGGTGGTTACCTACACCTTAAACTCAATGGTCATGTTGAGGATTGTACCAAGGAGGAAGGGCTCAATTAAGAACGTAATGAATTCTTCAGTGACTCTAATTTTAAATGGCAGTGCAAACAAATAACATTTATGTGAGATTTAATACTTTGCCGATGTTCAGTCTTGTGCAACTCCATACACTGTCACAGATGTAGAATAATTCACTGCTTCTTAGCTACGTATCGTATCACTCATTAGGGCATAGTCAGGTTATAATTGAAGAGATGGTATGCATAACAGCCCAAGTGTATTACTAGACTATATGCTTGAATAATGACACTATTAGTAGGTATAAATCTAATCCTATTTATGTTATAACTTTTTTCCCTTTGAGAGAGAGTTACATCTTTATTTCAAAGTGCATGCTCAAGTACTATATCGATGATGGTTAGATAGGTAGGTAGGTATGTAGGTAGGTAGATAGGTAGGTAGGTAGGTAGGTGGATGGATAGGTGGATGGATAGATAGATAGATAGATAGATAGATAGATAGATAGATAGATAGATAGATAGATAGATAGATAGATAGATAGATAGATAGATAGATAGATAGATAGATAGATAGATAGATAGATAGATAGATAGATAGATAGATAGATAGATAGATAGATAGATAGATAGATAGATAGATAGATAGATAGATAGATAGATAGATAGATAGACATAGATAGATAGACAGACACACAGACAGACAGACAGACAGACAGACAGACAGACAGACAGACAGACAGACAGACAGATAGATAGATAGATAGATAGATAGATAGATAGATAGATAGATAGATAGATAGATAGATAGATAGATAGATAGATAGATAGATAGATAGATAGATAGATAGATAGATAAATAGATAGATAGATAGATTGAGTAATATTATACATACAGATTTTATATTATCATAATTTTCTCTAAAATCCAATGCACGGGTCTTCTGACCGTACGTGCTTTGTACCCAAAACAAGTCCTCCTTTGTAGGTTCCCCCCCCCCACCTGTGATTATATCCAACTACTCTCTAAAAGAACACACATATTAAAATGAAAATGACATAATAAAACACATTATATAATATACCCTAACCTAAAACAGACATACAAGTGTATAGTTGGGTAGATACTATTATCCCTTCCTCAGTTCGCGTCACTAACTTCAAAAGCTGAAGTTCTAATCTTTCTCGCCTTCAAGAGGAACAATCCTGTCTTTTGTTCCCATTCTCTATTCCCCATGAGGTCAAGACATGCAAGCGAACTCCTATTCTGACTTAGCATCGAGGGTGGTAGATATTTTCTCCGTACATGTTCCAATTCGACACACTGTAATAAAATATGTTTATAGGAGTCCTTTTCTCTGCAAAGCGGACAAAGACGCTCCCCTTTTTCGTTGACAGTTTTATTACCCTTTCATCCCCCCATTCGTAGCCAGGCTTAACGCTCATTTTTTTAAATGTGCCTCTTTTGCTGTAATAAGTTAAAATTTAATTACAAGACGTGAAGATATTTTTTTGAAAATTATGTTTACCTTCATTCATATAAAATAGGGTAAATAATAATAATGTGTAAAAATTTAATTACAGCTGTTTCTGATTTTTTTTTCTCTTGCGGTATAATCCCTTTTACCTGAACACCAACAATATGATTGAAATGTTATGAACATTCATCATCATCATCATCATCATCACCATCAACATCATCATCCAATTCAAGCACTAGACCTAGTGGTCTGTTGCGGTCTCAATTGTCTCATGCCTTTATCTTTTTAATGGTCTTCCAACAGATCGTTGTCCAGAAGGGCGGTAATGTAGCAATGCCTTTGGCCATCTTTCTGTTGGCATTCGCTCGACATGCTGTTTCCAATTAACTCTATAGATCTGAAGAAAATTTAATATAGGTTGGACGTTCAATTCTTCCAAAATTTCTGTATTTCGTTTTCTATCCCAAAGTGTGTGTCGCGCCGTTTTTCTCATGAATTTCATTTCGTTGGTAGTTATACGTTGAACATCTTGTTTTGTCAACATCCAGACTTCTGATCCATAGACTAAAGTAGGTCGTGCTAAAATGTTGTACATCTTTAATCTTGTACGTTTCTATACTAAATTAGGTTTGAAAACTGAATGGATAATGCCGAAAACTTTTAAAAAATTAGTTATTTTAGAGTCGATATCCTTTTCTTTTTATGTGAAAGACGGTACCCAAAGTAGTTAAATGTGTTCACTTGTTCTATAATTCTGTTTTCAATACAGATTTTACTTGTTATTTGATATTTAACTTTAAACGCCATAACTTTTGACTTTTTTACAGATATGGTCATATTAAAGTCTTTTACAACTGTGTTTGATGAATATATTGACTTTTGGAGATCATCTTCTGAAGTGGTCAATAGAACCTGGTCATCTGCGAAGAGGATTGTATATATTTTGGTCCGTCTGTTTATAGGAATATAGCCTCTGTTTGGGTTTTGAACGCGCCATTTACATATCATAGAGTTCATGTAGATTATAAAAAACAGAGATGGGAGAGGACATCCCTGTCGTACACCTGTGTTAATAGGTTTAAAATCTGTTAGTTTATTATTCACTCTAACGGGAATTTTTGTGCTCTTGTACATATTATAAATAGATTGTACTCTTTGGTTTCGGATCTCCTTTTCTTTTAATATAATTTTAATAATTTTTCTCTGTTTAATTTGTCGAAAGCTTTTTCATAATCTATGAAAGCCATATATTCGCTAGATAAGTAGCCGAATGGATATGAACATTCATCATCCAATTTTAATTGCTTAGCAATGACAAAGGATTATGTCTAGACCTCGGATTTTTTACGTTCGAATGGGATACTTTGCAACCATTGTATGTAAAAATCCGAAAATGTATGTATGCAACACGAGAAACTCTCGAGCGATGATATTAAAGAACGTATGCTTCAGCTTGAACAAAAATAAAATCACACCCACAGCACATCCTGAATATTCAACTGAATTTCAAAACACACATCCTTTTCGACACAATCATCAACACACCTCATCACAACAGAAAACCAGAAGATAGCGCTGGGCCTCACTAGGCTTCGGACAATGACAGACACCACGTTGAAACTAGTCATCCAGGTCATTTTCATAATATTAACACAATGGAAAAGTTATAATGTTAATCAGTAAAAACATTAGTTCCATATTTTGTGATTTTTGTGAATAATCTACGATATGACATGTTTTAAATCTTGTGCCATCTTCTCCAGATTGAATTTCCAATTAAATTTAATGACTGCATTCTTCAAAAATACTTTATTTTCATATAACAGTAAAGTAAATCCGCTATGATGATTTTTATGCCTCATTTAAATAAAGTTACAATAAAGAAAATTCGCCTATATTGTTTTATTATTATTCGAACGATTATTTCAAACTACGCAGTACATTTAACATCAGCATATATTGCAAATACAATGCAGAGATACAGTATTTCCATCAGGTGCAAAGACAATTTGAAACCTCAACAGAAAATCGAACTCTCTGGATTATTATTGTAGAAACTTATATATATATATATATGCATTGCATTACGTAAGTTTTGTTTCAATATATTGCAATTCCAAAATCAAAAGAGTTTTTAAACGCAATGTACAATAATAAAAATGTGACACTTTTTATGAAAAAATTAAAAACTTTTAATTGAAAGTAATAATGCTACAACCTTACCTTAGATCCAATGTCACAAATTTGAAAGGCAAAGTAGATTTTAGTAGCCTCTAGCGACCGTAAATAAAGCATTACCTGTAACAAAATAAAAGGATATGAATATATATCTCTATAATTAATTAATAAATATATGTTTGTACAACAGAACGTCATAGGGAAATAACTTACGGAATTATAAAGTCATGCGTTACAAATACAAGAGGAACAGTGGTAAAAGAATGTAATGAACTGGCCATAGCTGTGGAGGGGAAGGAAAGGTAGACCACTAATTTGATTGAGAAGTGCCAAACTATAATATATTTCATCTTAATCGTCTCGGTTTCATGAATGAAAAAGTTAATCCAGTGTAGGGACTAAACATGAGCAACTGGCGAAACAAAAGAAATAATCACAAGAAAATGAAGCGGTAAAATATAAAAATAAGTTTTTATAAAAAAAATGAATATTTCGTTAAACTTTACTGTAGATATTTTCAGCTGTTCATAAAGCATATTATTTGGTAAATAATTTTTCACTTAAGAAGGTTGGAACCTGTTGTCATTTCACACCAGGCAATACCATTTAAAATAACCATAGTTCATGAACTACTCCTCTTACACATTTGTGCTTTTAGCTTTAATTAAATCACGTCAACGTACAAATCAGACATTAGCAATGATCTGAAAGCACATTTCCTTATTAACAATCTAAAATGAAAGTAAAACTTTCGTGGATGGCACGTAATTCTAAATTTATAATCATAAAGTGCTAAATGATGTAACTTCAAAATGCGAAATCAAAACATCTCTAAACTAAATAAGAACCTCTAGATATATAGAGTGAACCGTAAGTAACGTCATCAATTTCAGGAGATTATGCCTTGAGGTATTTGAAATAAAAAGTGTAATACAATTATGCTAGTTTTTTCTTTCTTTCCGAGATAAAAAATTGTTTTGTATGAAATATTTCATAGCGTGTTCTGGGAAAACCGTTGATTTAATTCCCGATATGATCAGGTAATTTAAGAGAGTAGTGTATTATGATAATACATGATTGAACTAATTTTAGTGTAGAAATTTTATCAAAACAAATGTAACTTTTCGTTATGAAAAGGTATTTTAAAATGTTAATTTGTTCAGATCAAATTTCTGCATAGTATCTAAAGAACGAAACAAAAATTCTTTCAAACATTTATTATCATAAGACACTGCTCTCTTAAAATGACTGATCATATTGGGAATTGAATCAATGGCTTTCCCAAAATATTCTATGCATTGTTTCATACAAAACAGTTTTTATCTCGGAAAAAAAAAAAAAAAAACGAGCAAAATTGTATTAAACTTTTTTGTTTCAAATATCTCAAGGAAAAACCCCTTGAAATTAATGATATTACTTAGGTTCACGCTGAATACTGTACAGTACATTGTATTTAACACACTGTGCCTACATTTTTAATAATAATAGGATGTACATTCATGGAATAAAACAGCATCTTAACTTGTATACTTACAGGTACCGTTTCAATGGGAGGAGTACATAATCGTACCTATCTTTAAGAAGGGGGACAAGACTAACTGTAGTAACTTCGAGGAATATCACTTTTGTTGATGTCGTACAAAATGTTGTCCAATATACTTTAGAGAAGATTAACTCCATATGTAGATAAATTTTTTGGGGATCATCACTGTGGTTATAGGCGTAATAGATCAACTAAGATCAGATATTTTGTATTCGACAGATAATGGAGAAAAATGGGAGTATAAGGGTACAGCACATCAGTTATTCATATATTTAAATAGGTATATGACTCGGTTAAGAGAGAAGTTTTATATGATATTCTTATTGAATTTGGTATTTCCAAGAAACTAGTTCGATTAATTAAAATGTGTCTCAGTGAAACGTACAGCAGAGTCCGTATAGGTCAGTTTCTGTCAGATGCGTTTCCAATTCACTGTGGGCTAAAGCAAGGCAATGCACTATCACATTTACTTTTTAACTTTGCTCTAGAATATGCCATTAGGAAAGTCCAGGATAACAGAGAGGGTTTGGAATTGAACGGGTTACATCAGCTTTTTGGTCTATGTGAATGACGTGAATATGTTAGGAAAAAATTCACAAAAGATTAGGGAAAACACGGGAATTTTACTTGAAGCTAGTAAAGAGATAGGTTTGGAAGTAAATCCCGAAAAGACAAAGCATATGCTTATGTTTCGTGACCAGAATATTGTACGAAATGGAAAAATAAAAATAGCAAATTTACCCTTTGAAGAGGTGGAAAATTCACATACCTGGGAGCAAAAGTAACAAATATAAATGATACTCGGGAGGAAATTAAACATAGAATAAATATATGTATATGTACGTATTTATTCACACTGCAATGGGTATATACCCGGTGACAGTGGTAACTAATTACACTCAATAATGACAATAATAAACTTATTAATTAAAAATACAGTTAATAATAATACCAATAATACAAATAATTAATACTAACAATAATTTATAATAATAATAGTAATAATAATAATAATAATAATAATAATAATAATAATATGGGAAATGCCTGTTATTATTCGGTTGAGAAGCTTTTATCATCTAGTCTGCTGTCAAAAAATCTGAAAGTTAGAATTTATAAAACAGATATATTACCGGTTGTTCTTTATGGTTATGAAACTTGGACTCTTACTTTGAGAGAGAAACTGAGGTTAAGGGTGTTTGAGAATACGTTTCTTAGGAGGAAAATATTTGGGGCTAAGAGGGATGAAGTTACAGGAGAATGGAGAAAGTTACACAACACAGAACTGCACGCATTGTATTCTTCACCTGACATAATTAGGAACATTAAATTCAGATTTTTGAGATGCACAGGGCATGTGTAGCTGACGCCAGGGTTTTTGGCGCGTGTCCTTGAGTACAATGCACAGTCTGCGAGCATCTATTGATGTGTAGCTGAGAATGGTACCACCTCCTATACACGTCACTTCAGCAATCTGCCAACCACAGTTGTCAGTCTTCCTGCCCAGACTGCGGCAAAAGTAAGATACTCGCACTTAACTTTCCTGCGGTGTGTCCTTGAGTACAGTGTCCAGTCAGTGAGTTCCTGTTGTCACTGCAGCTGAGAACGGTACCTCCTCCTAAATACACGTCACATCAACAATCTACCAATCACAAGTGCCAGCTTTATCGCCTATAAATTGCTACAAAAGTAAGATACTCGCACTTAACTTTCCTGCGGTGTGTCCTTGAGTACAGTGTCCAGTCAGTGAGTTCCTGTTGTCACTGCAGCTGAGAACGGTACCTCCTCCTAAATACGCGTCACATCAACAATCTGTCAATCACAAGTGCCAGCTTTATCGCCTATAAATTGCTACAAAAGTAAGATACTCGCACTTAACTTTCCTGCGGTGTGTCCTTGAGTATAGTGACCAGTCAGTGAGTTTCTGTTGCCACTGCAGCTGAGAACGGTACCTCCTCCTAAATACGCGTCACATCAACAATCTGCCAATCACAAGTGCCAGCTTTATCGCCTATAAATTGCTACAAAAGTAAGACACTAGGACTAAAGTTTCCCATTACTTATTTCACACGCCAAAATCGGTGACGTGCACTATAGCACGTATGGGCGAATGCAGAAATACATATAGTGTTAGTTGGGAGGCCGGAGGGAAAAAGACCTTTGGGGAGGCCGATACGTAGATTGGAAGATAATAGTAAAATAGATTTGAGGGAGGTGGGATATGATGGTAGAGACTGGTTTAATCTTGCTCAGAATAGGGACGAATGGGGCTTTTGTGAAGGCGGCAATGAACCTGCGGATTCCTTAAAAGCCGGTGAGTAAGTAAGTACGTAAGTAATTTTAATGAGACTCCATTCAAGTACCCCATATAAAAAATTCTATAATTGTTCATTAAGTAAATTAGAATATTACAGCGATTTATTCATTTTAAAAATGCTCTACCACATGTGTAATTTTAAACATTATATATTAATCATGTGATATAATTAGTAACGATCGGTTTTATACAGAAATTCCACCACAGTACACAGCATTTAGAGGAGATATGATTGTGTTGGAAAACAAGGTTCACTTTTATTAAATATAAAAAATCACAAACACATGGTCATTATTGATTTGTGATTTCATTATCAACCGGAGCTCGTACAACGTATTTCAACATCAATCTACAAATGAGAAAGGCGGGCAGATGTGCATAACTGCAATCAGTTTTTTTTTCTATTATATATTCATTTGTGTATTTTGTTACATGACCCACTGACTTTAATGTATTCAACACGAAACTTCTCTGTTGTATTCTAACTTTATCATATAAATGTTCTGACAGGGACAACATAAAATTTTAAAAGCGAAAAATTGAAATGGATGTTAAAATCATTTCATACAAACATTAGTTTAGAAAATTAACATGAAATACTTTTAACTTAAAGCACATACATTAAAAATAAATAACAAGAAATCCAATTACAAAGCAGTTCTCATATTTGTTCGCCAATTGAATAATGGTTTTATATTTTATACAGAGTGATCCTGGTGGAAAAGGGTATGCGTTGTGGAGTGACAGATTCTAAAGGAAAAACACTACAAAAATAAATTCATTAATCTCTTTTTTGAATCTTGCGTACACTACTTTTAACACTTGAATATAAGTAATTGATTAACTAGTAGGCTTACTCGTGTTAATTATGTAAGTCTGTGCGGCTTACAGCTGTTTCGGTGCTTAAACACGCTACAAAGAACACATTAAAGCAATAACCAGAGGACACAATACATCTACATACGCCGATCACATAACCAATGCTAACCATACATACAGTAACATAAATGCGGACATGGAAATCCTACACATACAACCCAAGAACCAAAAACTCAACACACTAGAACAATAATAAATATACAAACACACTAAAACACACCACGATCAAATTCTCAACACACAGATCAATTTCAGTACGCACACACTATTTGACTCCACTTTTCAACAATCAAACGCACCTACACAACAGGCAGAGAAGTACGAGATGACGCCGAGATCTAGTGGGCTCTGAGGATGGTGTGATGAAGCACCGAAACAACTGTAAGCCGCACAGACTTACATAATTGACACGAGTAAGTCCACTAGTTAATCAATTACTCATTAATCTCATTGGTTTCCGAGGAACAGTTATTTGAAAATAACAGGTATGAGTGTTCTTTACATCCTCCGCATAGTTCCTCACATTAACGCAGACGCAACAAAACCGACATCAGTTTGAACTGTTGCCTTTGTCATGTTGCTCAATTGTGCATGTTATTTTCGCATTGAGGCGTGGAGAGATAAGTCCTACCATTCTGATTCTCCAACTTGAGTCTGTGTCAGAAAAGTAGTAGCAGTTTACTAATTACGAGCAAATTCTGTGTATTGAAGTTACAATGCGATGAGTCTTTACACAAGCAAAGTATTGAGGCATTGTTTCATTTCTTGGCCACCGAAGTCACCCGACTTTACACCATTAGTTTATTATTCGTGGGGCTGGATAAAGAGCGAAATCTACAAATGCAAAGTGGAAACAAGGGAGCAATTGCTTTCTCGCCTTTTAAATGCTTGTGCTCACATTAAGAAATATCCCAATCAGTTCAAATTAACAACACGACATCGAAATATATGAGTTGCAAAGTGCAGAGGTATTTTTGAATAGGTTATGTAAAAATAAATGAATAGTTGAAGACATCATACAGAAAATAACATATAGGCTCATAGATAAATGTTATTCTACGTTGAAAGAACGATACTGGAAACAACACCCGAGCGCAGAAATGAATCAAGAGATCGACATCTTAATCTGAGGCATTCTGGTGGCTTGAGGGATGTAAATTTAAAAAAAAGAACGAGTGGCACTTATTTGAAATTTTGTTTTATATATATCATACCCGACAGATTATTGTATAGATGATAATGAAGATGAACGAAAGTTGTACTGTTGTTAAAAAAATACAGATGAATACAAGCTGACATAGGCTACAGCATTTCCAAATCCACTTTTTAGGTTCCAGAATTTTGAAAACTACTGGGTCAAAGATCTTTGGGATTTTATTAAATAACATTATTACTTAATATTATGAAAATAATGCATTACTTCATAAGTATCAATTTTAATTCATAAAAGATAATGGAATAATAGCTGATGTCCTTTTTTTATGCAGTGAAGTTATATTGGTTTGCAAAAGACAGTATTTTTAATACTATTTTTTTCGATCTTACTTGTTCTCTTTATCACCAGATGAATGTATTATCATAGCCTTTTTATTCTGAATTTTATTTAATTTTCGTATTTATTTTCTTTTTTATTATTGTTTTATTACATTCCATTTGTTATATTCTCCCTTACGTTTTCCATGTTAACTATTTGTACTAAATGAGTTGCTTTTACTATATTCCAATGTATTTTACTTTCTTTTTTTCTATTATGGTATTATTTTCATGTTGTTTAGTGTCGATTTTGTTATGCTATTATCATTTTTTTTGTAATATGTTAGTATTCTGTTCTTTAACTTTTTGTTAAAGTTTCACTGCTTGTATACTTTGTGAACTGGTAGAATGTAAGAGAATGCCCTATGGCCTTAACCCTACCAGTATAAATAAATTATTATTATTATTATTATTATTATTATTATTATTATTATTATTTTTAATATTATTATTATTAATGCATTTCACATGATATCACATTTCACTTTTGCAGAAATTGATATTTTATGGCTTTAATAATTATAGTCAATCTGAATAATTTCAAGGAAAAAATTGTTCCGGGGTATCGAATAGGAATCTTTGACTGAGTGCGCAAACGCTCTATCGACTGAGCTTTACATTAAGTGGTAGCGTAAAGCTCAGTCGTGTCGCCGCCCTCATGGATTCAAGACGCTTTTGCAACTTTTTGTAAGTATTGTTTTAGAAGAGTTAAATAATACTTAAATGCTTCTAAATACTTTTTTATTCTATCCTTACAATTTACAGGATTTTTCCTGCCTTCCATAATCGGCCACACGACCGACCTGTTTGTAGCATCGCCAAATCTGTCTTGAAAACTGTACCTGCAATGACGGAAGAGTTGCGCCGTTCCCTTGGGTCACACACGCCTCTTTCAACATAGTGCTTCTACATACATAGTGGTGGCTTTTTGCTAAGTTCTATTCTTTGTTTTAAGTTATACCATAGTTTTAACTTCTGTTTTTAACTTTATATACCAAGTGTTCACTTATTAAAACATGTTCTATTCGACCTACACAACCTGAAGATGCCAATCAAAATTGGCGAAAACGTTTGTTTTTAATCTGTTTAAATGTTGTTATAACATATTTTATTGTGTTTTTATGTTAAGTATTGACTGAATAGAACTCATTTATCAATTAACGTTGAACTTAACGGAACCAAATGCCTTTAAAATTCGTTAATGTTTTGCCTGGTGTTGGACGGAAATCAGATACTAATTATATTGAAAGTAAAATAAGCATGGGTTTTTTATGCTAAGCATACTTAAACATAGAGTTTAAATTATTTACAATTGGTGATAGTATATTTTTCACAGGCCCATACAATATACATACAGTATATAACGATATGACCAACAACAAAAAATTCTAGCTGTAGAGGATATATAACTCAAGGAAAAAGTCAAATAATGGTTTTCAGTAACTGTTACGTTTTTCCCATAAAAATGTGTTTTCTGCGGCCAACGTTTTTGAAAACGTCATTATTTACTTCATCCGATACGTACGCTGAAGCAGTCGTTTGTTATTCTGTCGTGTATTAGTATGTATTGGGCTCAAGGTCATTGGCAATGACAATCATGTTTAGTCAAAATGTAAAGAAATCTAATACTATCAATCTTAAAAACATGGTATTTTACAAATAAGAATTAAAATTATAAGAGATAACTAAATTTCACTAGACATTTTGTCCAGTAGACTGATATGTACCTTCTATATGATTTTGACAGCTTGTGTTTACCCTGTATATTTTTTTATTGGTGTAATTTATATGAGGAATTTTATTATGAGGAAATCACTTCATCTTATAATCTTCTTCTTCTGCAAATGGAAATTTTTAAAATAATTATCTGGAACTCCATTTAGAACGCATTATAAACCATTCTTTATACAGTAGGGCAGACACCCTACTTGCATAACCTTCTTTATGTTAGAGAAAATGCCAATTAGGTTATGATTTATTCACAAATACATGACTATTGTATTCTAAATTATTCAAATGTATTAATAAATACAGGGTCGCCACTATACAAAATAATTTTGAAGTTCTTTCTCGCCAATTGTTTCCGGTACACATTAAAAACCTACAAGGTGATCCGTTTGGGTATGGATAAATTAAAAACACCGTAAAACATTTACTACTGAACTTTATTTGTTGAAACTTTGTGCATACAACACTGAAAGATGGGAGATTCCTCAGAGCTCAACATGATCTCCATTGCGCACCCTGCACAACTCATAGCAGTGATGCAATTCAGCCTATATCCGTTGTAACATAAAAGGGGTGATTTGTTGAAAAGTGTGAGTAATTTTTACTCTTAGATCATCAATGTTCCTGGGTTTCTGTGTTTTTAAAAAACCCTACACGAAGAAGTCAGGAGGGGTTAGATCTGGGGAGTTTGGGGACCAAGCCAAGTGATAGAGTAGCTGCTTCTCGTACTGGGTTTCCCCTGCGAATTTCTGCATATTATCTTAACACAGAATCTGTTTCTACAAATGTTCGATACCACAACATTATGAAATCGTATTTAGGTACATTACACACACCATACTCACGTCGAAATCCCTTTTGAACTCTTAACACTCAAATTTAGCATACCAAAGAACACACTGTGTCCGCTGTTGATTTGTAGTAGTAATTTTAATCATCTACGATTTTCATTTGTTCTTTCAGATTAGCTTTGTTGATTGTCATATATGAAGATTCCACTGCAAGAATGATGGATGTCATTTGGAATACATTTTGCAGGAGAAGCAATTGAAAGTTTGAAATGCTTAGCGCTCAAAGCTTAACTGTGATTTTCCGATCATTACTGGACAATGACTATCAGTGTTAATGCCATATAACTCTCTATGTACATTCTATATGCATTAAGCTATGCATTGACAGTCTTGGTTCATTTTCGATAAGAAAGTGACATCCATCATTCTTGCAGTGAACTCTTCATATGGAAACGCCCATTTTCTAATCATAATATAACCTACAATAAATTTTTCTTACTATCATAATAGCGTTATAATAATAAAATAATATTATCCATACCCAAACGGATGAGACTGTATTTCCGACATATAGGAAAAGGATTGATAATTGTTCAGCCTTGATATAGCATAAATAAATTTTATGCTCGACCATGCCGAAATGTAGTAATTATACACCTGGTAGCAGACCTTTAATGTATGTCATTAAAGTACACCTATTCATTAAAGGTCAGGTCTTTCAGCCAATGACGACTCAGGTTACAACTGTTCAGGCAATGACAGGTGAGTTTTCTACCGTTATAAAATCGCAAGTATCGATTATTCTCGGATATGCAATCGAAAGAGAATTAGCGAAAAGTCACGGAGGCTGGAAATCCAATACTGTCGCAGAAGGTTATGTTCTGTTACTATAATAATTAGCGTTAATTGTAAATAATATTCAAATAAATTCAATTTGTCATCTCGTTTTTCAATGTCTAATTTAATTTCAATGTTATCTCTGTAGGTTCTTATGGCCTAGCAAGGTCAATGTGAACATCTGTTCCTCGGAAAAAATCAATACTTTCGCGTCTGCCAACATCTCACAACATACGGGACATTGGTCAAGGTCAGATACAAAGAAAATTAATAATATCAAGTTAGAAATATGGTCGAGCATAAAAAGTCGTATGAAACTCGCCTATAATGGTAATTAAGAAGCTCGTATGAAAATTATGAAACTCGCTTGCGCTCGTTTCATAAATATCCATACTCGCTTCTTAATTACCTTCATTGTAGGCTCGTTGCATAATGTACTACCATGATTTCAAACTATTACACTTTATTATTCTTGTATTTTATTATGCCACTATCCCTATATTAAAATTTTACGGCAAAAAATAAATCAAATTCTTGTAAACATCTCGAAATTGTTTTTACCATCATCACAATATTTTTTTTTCGTATGAACAGAAATAAAAATTTGAATATAACAAATGGTATAAAGACAAACCATGCAATGTAGCAATAAATTACAAGTTTTGGCTCTCTTTGAAGTCTGCTGTGAATAACGCTGAATAAAATGTATGACACGTGTGGAACAGAGATCAGACTTATACATTTTACCTTTGGGAACGCAGTGAGTAATAACGTAGGAGTGTGGTTTTTAACCTGGTAGAAGAAAGGAGCTACTTACGGCCTCAAGAAACATCAAGCTACATTTTGTGTAATTTGAGACGAAGGTCGTATTTCAATCAGGCTTGAAAAGTACGCAAAGTGCTGCCTCGTTTCCTCAAAGCATTAACCACGTGATATATTGACCTGTGGGGGGACTGTGAGTTATTGTTACGTTACAAGGAAAGGGGCGGAGAGGAAAGCAAATAACGATTCGTAAAAAATATTTATCATACACCATACATCGCGCGAAAGATACAAATAAAATTCAACAACGACGAAGTGTAGTAGGTATATTCTTATCACATCTCGTGTTTGTGTACAAACACGGGAATTCTCCTCTTCCAGACGATTATATCCAACATATTTACCTATTATCGGGGTGGTGAAATATGTATATTATTCGTGTTCTGTTATTTCTTACAAAAGGTAACAAGTGTGAGAGGGTTTCTAGCCTATGCCAGGGGTGACCAAATCAACAAATTATTCTAGTCTTGACTTTAAATGAGGGGTCCTTCCTGGCATTATACTGTATGATGTTAAGACAGAATATGAAAAACTCCTAGTATATGTTATAAATGAGTGCAAAAAAACACAACAAAAATTATCGCTTCCGGACTATATTGGTGTTGGAAATAATTTTTTTGGTATGTAGCCTATGTGTATGTATTTATTCACACTGCAAATGGGTATATAGCCGGTGGCAGTGGTAACTAATTACACTCAATAATGACAATTAATAATAAACACAACTAATAAAACATTAATAATAATAATAATAATAATAATAATAATAATAATATTCTTATTGAATTTGGTATTCCCAAGAAACTAGTTCGATTAATTAAAATGTGTCTCAGTGAAACATACAGCAGAGTCCGTATAGGTCAGTTTCTATCTGATCCTTTTCCAATTCACTGCGGGCTAAAGCAGGGAGATGCACTATCACCTTTACTTTTTAACTTCGCTTTAGAATATGCCATTAGGAAAGTTCAGGATAACAGGCAGGGTTTGGAATTGAACAGGCTACATCAGCTTCTTGTCTATGCAGATGACGTGAATATGTTAGGAGAAAATACACAAACGGTTAGGGGAAACACGGAAATTTTACTTGAAGCAAGTAAAGCGATCGGTTTGGAAGTAAATCCCGAAAAGACAAAGTATATGATTATGTCTCGCGACGGGAATATTGTACGAAATGGAAATATAAATATTGGAGATTTATCCTTCGAAGAGGTGGAAAAATTCAAATATCTTGGAGCAACAGTAACAAATATAAATGACACTCGGGAGGAAATTAAACGCAGGATAAATATGGGAAATGCGTGTTATTATTCGGTTGAGAAGCTCTTATCATCCAGTCTGCTGTCCAAAAATCTGAAAGTTAGAATTTATAAAACAGTTATATTACCGGTTCTTCTATATGGCTGTGAAACTTGGACTCTCACTCTGCGAGAGGAACATAGGTTAAGGGTGTTTGAGAATAAGGTGCTTAGGAAAATATTTGGGGCTAAGCGGGATGAAGTTACAGGAGAATGGAGAAAGTTACACAACACAGAACTGCACGCATTGTATTCTTCACCTGACATAATTAGGAACTTGAAATCCACACGTTTGAGATGGGCAGGGCATGTAGCACGTATGGGCGAATCCAGAAATGCATATAGAGTGTTAGTTGGGAGACCGGAGGGAAAAAGACCTTTAGGGAGGCCGAGACGTAGATGGGAGGATAATATTAAAATGGATTTGAGGGAGGTGGGGTATGATGATAGAGACTGGCTTAATCTTGCACAGGATAGGGACCGATGGCGGGCTTATGTGAGGGCGGCAATGAACCTTCGGTTTCCTTAAAAGCCATTTGTAAGTAATAATAATAATAACAAGGACCATCCTAAATTAAATGAAGCACGATCACTTAAAATAACATTTAAAGTAAATCTAATTTGTATCTTAACCCTAAGTTCGAACTAAGACCCACAGGTATGATAAGTTCATACCTGCACATACCTTTCGTCACTACTCTTGTTTCGCAGTCAACTGACTCACTGCACTGATTCTATCCTGATTTCACTATCACTTCAAAACCATTTCACTGTTCAAATACTTCGCACAACCACTATGAACTATAGAACTTCACTGACACAAACACACTTCACTTACACAATAGACTTCACTGACACAACACACGTCTTCACTGACAAAACACACTTCTTCACTGATACAACACTTCAATTATTCAATTATTTAAAATATCAATTACACACTTTAAATAGTGTGCATAATATACTACCGTCTATTAGTAAAGTTCTTAAGCCTATTTTTAAATACATTTTTGATTATTGGTAAAGCCTTTGGTAAGTCTGCAGGTAAAACATTCCAGTCCCTGAATCCTGTCAGATTAAATAAATGAATGAATGAATGAATGAATGAATGAATGAATGAATGAATGAATGAATGAATGAATGATTGAATGAATGAATGAATGAATGAATAAATAAATAAATAAATACATAACGTATAAATTACGGATGCAGAACTGAGCACCAGTTGTGGCATACGTCACAAGCAGGATTACGTCATTCATCCCTTCCCTCAAATCCACGGATCATTCACATGATTAGTTGGAGTGGATTTATAATCACTGTGTAGTGGTGGAATTTAATACAGTAGCTCCTTTCGAAATTTAGATCTTCAATTATCTGTATATTCATAAGTGTATTATTATATAATTACTCTGTACAGTAAATGACAGATATAATTATAACTCTTTGTGACAGTTATCTTCATTCTCTACTGCAAATAATTTAAACTTAGTGGGCCGTATTCATAGACATTCTTAGCGCGGACTTCAGGTGGATGATCAGCGAACTAACATTATTCTTATTCCTACACCAGTGTCAGCGAAATGATATGATATGAATCCTGTACAAGTAACCAGTCGATAGCCGGGGCTAGTTTAGCACGCTCGTAGTGCGGGCTAGCGAAATGTCTACGAATAGCACCCAATATGTCCAACATTTTTCGCATTCTAGTATGTTATATATCAAAGAAGAGGATATAGAAAGCGAGATGGCCTTATCTCCACAAGGATAAATAAATAAATAAATAAATAAATAAATAAATAAATAAATAAATAAATAAGTAAATAAATAAATAAACGAATAAATAAATAAATATGTGAATAAATAAATAAGTAAATAAATACATAAATAAATAAAATAAACAAGTAAATAAATAAATAAACAAAAATAAATAAATAATAAATAAATATATAAATAAATAACTAAATACATAAATAAGTAAATATCACGTGGAAGAGTATGCAAGTGTAGAAAAACTACTTCGTCACGTACGTTGAAGAGATTTCTTCGGTGTACGCATCTATTTATTTCCGTTTATTTCTCTACTAGACTATTTAAAGTGAGTGAAAGCGAAGATCCGTTTCAGAGTCAACATTTGTACAAGACCTTTCCATTCCAATTTATTTGGATTTTGATAAATAAATAAAGAGATTTTAATTGCAAAACATCACGACTATGACATGCGATCCACTATTCACGGTATCCCCTGCACATCCGTGTTTACCAGCAGCACTATCAGAGGAAAATCACAAAATGGAGGTCTTACTCCTATTGTAGGCAATCTTAGTTTACACTGAAGATACCGAGGCTCATTTTAATACACATTGCAGTTCAGTAAATATGGAGCAGAAAGTAAAAGGAAGAACATTGCTGCAGGACAAGTATACAAAAAATTACGAAGAAAAGTAACAGAAATGTAGGTTAAATAAATGTCTAAAACCGAGATAATACAATACAGTCTCGCAAAGAAATATGTCGCCCTTCTTAAGACCTGCATCGTCGTTCATTTTAATAATAGGGAAGAGTTGGGTAGTATCGGACATCGGGTAATATCGGACAGTGAGTTTCTTTCATCTACCACCAGATAACAGTACCTGAATGACATGGTTACGTTTCTGTGATGTATACAGAAACGTAACCATGTCATTCAGGTACAATCATCTGGTGATAGATGAAAGAAACGCACTGTCCGATATTACCCGATATCCGATACTACCCAACTCTCCCCTATATTTTACAATATTATTACATAAATTTTATGCAACTTAATTTTAAATGAAACTGCTGGCAGCGATAAGATATAAGCCTTCCAACTTTCGAGATGAGTACGTGGATATGCCACGGGATTACGTCACAATAACTTTACAGTCTGTCAGGAGCGTCTTTAGGAGAGAAATGAATGGTATGTGTCCCTCTAGTTACAGGCCTACTCTTTTTTTCGTACAGAAGGAAAATTCCCGTTGAATTTTCAAACAGTTGACCATCTTCGCGTCCACACCTGTGGAGTAACGGTTAGCGCGTCTCGCCGCGAAACCAGGTGGCCCGGGTTCGATTCCCGGTTAGGGCAAGTTACATGTTTGAGGGTTTTTCCGGGATTTTCCCTCAACCCAATATGAGCAAATGCTGGATAACTATCCGTGCTGGACTTAGGACTCATTTCACCGGCATTATCACCTTCAGCTCGTTCAGACGCTAAATAATCTGAGATATTGATAAAGTGTCGTAAAATAAACTACTAAAAATAAAATAAATAATATAAAAACCATTTCCGCTTGGAGAACGTGTTGACGTTTCAGAACTAAGTTGACAGAAGCAAATTCAACTAAATTAATAGGTATATGAACGGAAAATTCAGAACTACAATGAAAATAATTCCATCTAAAAATATTATAAATCCATGGCGCTACAGCCCATGAAGGACCAAGACCAAACCAGCCGGTTGCTGGCCTTACGTCCACATACCGAAGCAGAGGTGGAAGATGATCCAACCAGAATGGAAGTAATGTGTGGTTAGCACGATGATCCTCCCAGCCGTTACAGCTGGTTTAAAAAAATTATAGCTTTACCTAATTTCCTCATTTTTCTAATTATTCTTAAAAATCCGTTGCGACGGACAACAGTGTCGCCACATTCCAATATATATTTCTCATTGTCTTCGTTTCTAATGTACTAGACTCCAATAGCTTTTAGTACTTTCCATAATGAGGAATGTGAAATTTTAATTTGTAGTTTTCCGCATTTTGCAAGCTTCTGGAAAAATATCGCCCAAGTAGATATAAGACTTCTTTATACAGGGTGATTCATAAGTACCTATACAAACTTTGTGTGTGTAATGTAGAAGGAAAAATAAGACTAAAATATTCTATAGGCTATAACTTTTTCCGAAAATCCTTACTTTCAGAGTTTTTACGCATAATGTCCTATCGTGCTAGACATCAAAATCATGGGCCCGTAAAGCCCTTCGGATGTGTTATGTTCGCCTACATAGCGACTGCAGTAGATGTTATAGTGGGGTGTAACAAATCTGTGGATGATCGCTGTAGAAAGTCTAACTTGTATTCAGCAGATCGGGGGTTCGACCAAAGGCCAGGCTAGCTTGACTTGGTTTGTTCGAAATCTTACAAGTCTATAATAATAATAATAATAATAATAATAATAATAATAATAATAATAATAATAATAATAATAATAATAATAATAACAATAACAATGACAATGATAATGATAATAATCATAATAATAATAATTTATTTATTTATATATTTATTTCGAATATTAATGTGCAAAACAACAGCACAAGGCCAATTACAGTTTAGCACAAAATAAAAAACAAAACAAAACAGAACAAATGATTATGAGAATGAATGACAGAAAATGGCAGTGAGATGTTAATAATAATAATAATAATAATAATAATAATAATAATAATAATAATAATAATAGTAATAATAATAATAATCCTTGGCGCTACAGCCCTTGAAGGGCCTAGACCGACCAGCCGGCTGCTGGCCTCACGGCCCACATACCGAAGCAGAGGTGGACGATCATCCAACCAGAATGGAGGTATCGTGTGGTTAGCACGATGATCCCCAGAGACTGTCCACGCAAATGTCGAGATAGTACCAATAAGAGAAGGGCTACAATCCTCCATAGTTACAATTCCTGAGTTATCAACATTATTCCTTTGTCGATAGGCAAGAGAGAAATTAAGTGAACCATTACAGACTACGTCAAAATGCCGAGAAAAATGTTTAGAGAATATGGTTTAACAAAAGACGCTAATCATTTCAATATAAAGTTAACCAATTCTTATCTAAGCTAATATGATCTGAGTTCACTAAACTTAGTAGAATTAAACATTATTAACCTTAAAAATTAAATATAACTAAGCAGTTGCTAAATATTTACAAAATGTTACATAATTAGTATTTTAATAATCTTAGCTAAACTAATCTAATAAAAAGATAGGTATCTTTATTTCTTATTTTGCTTAACCTCCCGTTTTAGTCCGACTTATACACACTATTGAAATTGGGAGAGATTCATTTGGTCGTCCACTACCCATCACACCTGCCTGATAGCCTAATGGGATCGACATGACACAGGGTCACCACTGAAACATCACAGGACAATTACTTGACAACGGACGAACACCCAGTCCCGTAGACCAGGCCTGCAGAACTGTAGCTCTTGAGAGCGACTGCTTTCCTCCCCTCTTTTACACCACCCACCTTTTCTACCTGTACGGTGACGGCGTTCTAGTTAAGCTCGGCTGCATCAACATTCATTCTCGGGGCGGAAGTCGATCATCCCCAATAGAAGTGGAGTGAGGCTGACGCCATGGTTCCCCTACTTGCGAGTTCTGCAGGTCTGCCGTAGACAGAAGACAAATTTCTTACATCACCCATACCGGGAATCGAACCTCGGACCATTTGGTCTGAAAGAGCACGCGCTATTCACATAGTCACAACGGCTGAAAGTTACCTAATCTAACATGAGAGGCCACCAGCTTTGCATAATCTAAATATGCTAAACAACGATAACCAAAACCATACATAATCTAACCTAAACAACTTTAACCAAACCAAAGGTAATTCAATCTAAACAAATTTAGTCGAACATTTTCTGCCGTCTCTCAAGTCTGTTGTGAAGATATTTAACGCGTTCATTGGTAATGTATCACTGTTAGATTCATATAAATTCCTGCTAGAAGAGGGAGACTACAGAGATCAAAAAGTAATTGGCACGAAGAAATCCCCACGGGCCCGATATATCGTACTGTGAGTGACGCACCATGTGGAGATAGAGACGGGAAGAAATAGGGGATCGAGTGACGTCGTAGAATTGTATGAATCACTCGAGTTAAAATGATATCCCATGAAAGAAGCTAAACTATATCAGCAGTTAGAATTTGCATATTTTGTAAAAATTACTCTAGGCCTACTAGTAACCAGTCTCACATGCAAACAATACAAATTACGTTTTGCGTTTTTCATGTTATTTACAGATATTTAACACTACTATAAGATTAAAATATGTGTAAATGGGACTTTTTCCATTGCTGGAACGTAGAATACGTCACCCAATTTCTGAAACAAAACTACAGTTCTGTTGGTTTCAATGTTTTATTTTTGTTTTGGTATACAAATAGAGAGTTATCTGTGACACGCAAAGTATAGGCTACCCTTTCATAGAACATCTTGTTACTACTTATCTTTTACAGTCTCCACCTCACGACAATGGTATTTCTTGCCACAAAGTATTAGGAGATGCAAGACAATAAATACAAACTCTATTTGTTGTGATCTTTGTAACTTGTAAGTTCATTGATATGTATGTATACGTTTTTGCTGGTTAAATGGAAGACTTTCAGATAGATTTCCGTCCCTACATATACATAATTAGAAAAAAAACTGGAAGATAGAAGGATGGCATCTCAGAAACAAATTCTGAAGTAGAATATGTCTTTCTACGTACCTATTATGAATAATCATCCCGTTATCCGTAAGTGACAGAATGTCAAATGCTTACTACGAGTATATTAACACTGTGAGTCATAAACCAATGCTAACTTTATTAGTAGTTAGGCCTGTGCGCCCAGTCATTTGATTTGTAATCACGAGTTCTGCATTACTGCAGTGAAAATATGTACGTACGAAACACTTTGCGTCAACTATAGTGAAAAATTTGTCGTTACCTTCTACTAATTGGGGCGTTCACTGGAACAAGAGCTTAAATAAATATCTTGACTTTCAGATACAATTCATAACACATTTTAGACATCGTATAACAGCATTTGTCAGGAGGGAGATGTATTATTAAGGATTCTATATAAGCTGGGAAAGAAAAAACGAGATAACGTACGTTAAATTGTTATTCCAGGAAACGCCTCAATTTCGGAATGTTGCTTTATATGAAGAGAATATTTGAATAATTTCAAGGGAAAAATTGTTCCGGGACCGGGTATCGATCCCGGGACTTCTGGTTGAACGTAGAGTTCCCGGGTAGCTCAGTGGTAGAGCGCTGGTACGTTCAACCAGAGGTCCCGGGATCGATACCCGGCCCCGGAACAATTTTTCCCTTGAAATTATTCAAATCTGCTTTACAGGGAGCTTCACCTAAAAGACTAGATTTGCATAAGAGAATATTTGTATGCCACTTATTATTTATTTTATCATATACCTATACCCTCCATTTGTAAACATGAATTAAAATAAAACATTCATTACTTTGAATCCCGAAACTGGCTGACATAGCCTTTTCTACGTGCTGATATATTCTAGATGCGGCGCACAGTTTTCGATGTTCCGGGTGTTGAATTAGAAATTCATAATTTTTATTGTTCCAGGCCTAAAGCTTTCTCTTCATGCATCGCAAATTGTTAAAGCAAACAAAAATTTATTATTCTTCTAGCTACAAGTGTGAAAGGGGCCTTAATAATATTGTGCACCCCTGGTTAAGTCGAGGGACGGCACGATATGAATTCTCATATTTTTATAATGTACATGCATTTTGCGTGCGAGTGCGTGCGTGCGTGTGCGTGTCTGCTGCACGGACAGGCTGGATGCGTGCGGTCATGGTAATGTGTATCTCGCTCTGTTGCTATATAAGGTTAATTATAATGAAATGGACTCCATCCCCCCACCCCGGACCAGCACGGCTTCAACTTATTACTACGAAGTCAATCGACAAAACAGGAAAGCATTTTATTATCATTCTTAATATTTCCATTTCCACATACAGGGTGGACTAAAAAGTCAATGTTATGAGGCACATGTTCAATTAAATTTGAAAATACATTTGCATATTACAATGTATTACAAATTTGTTGTTTAGATTTTAATATGGTTTATTTCAGAAAGTATGTAAGCTATACTCAGGCAGCTAATATCTCCTAGTTTATTAAGGTAACCAAGAAATTTAAATCTGCTCTGAATTGAAATAAAATAAAGTAAAGTAAAAGAAAATAAAACAAAATGAAACTAAATACTATGCAGCAGATCACATTCTGATCTGTACATCATCAAAATTTAAGGAGAACGTACACCTTTGGCCTACAAAAATTTAGTGAACTTCATTTTTTTAAATCTCATCTACTATAAAAGCTAAATCAACAAATACAATTTTTATGCTGCAATATCATCCCTTAAATAAATACATGTGCCCTTGTGATCAAAATACTACCTAATACAGATATATTTCATCTGTTGTAAATATCATCTTTAACAATTTTGATGAATAAAGACTTCAACGTACAATCTCTACACATATATTTTAGTGTTGAGATGTATAGCGAAGTAACAGCCGCCAACAGTTGGATTGCAAACAAGAAAGGACTTTCGATGGATATCTAGCCTGAAAATGACAGAAAATTTAGCAGCTGTTCGTTCCGTTCCCGGCAGATCTGTCGACGGTACCCGGTGCAGACATGGCTGCCCGGAGATTGAAACTTTAGCACACGTCTTGGGACTCTGTGAACAGGGATTGCTCTTGAGGAACTCTAGACATCATCTTGTAAGATCCAAAATTGCTGCCGCATTAAGAAATAAGGGCTGGATAGTAGAAGAAGAAATCTCCTGTCTAGCTGTAAATGGGTCAACGAGACGAGTAGATATTTTAGCGTACAATGCTGACACTAAACAGGGCATCATTGTGGACCCCACGATAAGTTTTGAAGTAGAATGTCATCAGTCAGCCGAGGTCCACCTTCAGAAGAAGTCGATCTATGAGCCTACAGTCAACTATTTCAAGCTGAAATATGCCTTAATTCACGTTGAAGTATTCGGCTTCCTCATAGGTGCTCGAGGGACTATACCAGCTTTTTTCGAAGAATTTCGACGGCAGTTTGCTCTGCCAACATCTCTGAGGGATGACATTATGATAATTATGTTAAAAAAATCCTGCCAAATCCTAATTAATCACATGGTGCCACATTAATAGCAATTGTAATAATTCACGACCATTTCTTTGTTTCTCTTCTTTAAAATTTAATATCTAAGTTTACGTATGTATAATAATTTTTTTGAGGATATACTGAGTCCGTAAGGGCTACCCTCAATGGGGGGCAGTTTAATATTATTTTTTTACATCATTCTGACACAGAAAAGACGTATAATAGCTGGATAACATGAATATGGATATAAGCAAATTAGATAAATATAGATTAATGATTGTAAGCATCTCTTCACATAATATTTTACATAAATTCCTTCAGTTTTAGATTTTTACATAGTGAAGACCTGCAAATTTTCTATATGTGCATTGTAATCACACATTTGTGTTTTTAATTAATTGACAATAAGGGCACAATTACATGAGAAAATAAATATTGATGTTCCCAAACCATGTTGATTTTAATATGTTAATATGTTTTATGTTTATCAATGTATATTGTATTTTGATCACAAGGGTACATGTATTTATTTAAGGGGTGATATTGAAGCATAAAAGTTGCATCTAATGATGTCGGCATGGCCGATGAAAACGTTAACACAGTATTAATTTATGTAATATGAGGACTTGTACCTTACACACATGTAAAGCAAAGTCATTGACTGAAAACAATTAATCTTTGTATTGTACATCATAGACTTTTCTGAAAAATTATTTAAAATGAATTGTAAATTAACAACACTTTTCATTCTCAATGTACATACACTACACTTCATAAAACACTATTCAAAATATTAAAATAGCTAATAATTACCTGTAAAAATAATATCAAATTTCCAAAATTTCTTCTTACAACCGTAAAGCATTTACATAATCAAATACACAAAAAAAATATCTGTATGATTCCTTTACTTCTTTTTCCTGAATGTGGGGTTGGCACAACGCAGGACCAGGAACCGGTGTAGCTCAGACGGTAGCGCGTTTGCCTACTGATTCGGAATTGCTCTCGGGCGTGAGTTAGATTCCCGCTTGGGCTGATTATCTGGTTGAGTTTTTTCCGAGGTTTTTCCCAACCGTATAGCGAGTCCCTCAGGTAATCTATGGTGAATCCTCGACCTCAACTCGCAAATACCATCTCGCTATCACCATTTCCATCGACGCTAAATAACCCAGTAGTTGATACAGCGTCGTTAAATAACCAAGTAAAAAAACAACGTAGGTTCACTGTTGAGACATCACAGGACAATCACAAAACAAAGGATAAACATCCAAATCCAGTCCGGTAGAGGAAGAAACATTTCTTCCGTTGTCTACGCCGGGAATCGAACCACGGACCACTTTGATGGAGAGCGTGTACGCTACTCAGAGTCACATTGGCGGACCAAGTGAAATACTCCCTTTAAAAAGTGAAAGTTCGCACCCAATCATAGCTGCTTTAAAACAAACGAACAAGATAAAGCCATTAACACCAAGTTAAACAGTAATGTTCAAATAGTAATTTCCAGATTCAGACCAGGGTATCTAGATTCAATGAAAATCGATGGAAACAACATTGCGTTTCATAGTTTCTATTAGTCCAACATGAAAGGAGTAAACTTCCAAAAATATCCTCAAATACGTCAAATTAAATTAGACACAACTTCAAGTACATTGGGCAAAAGTTAAAAGGAATATATTAAAACTGAAGAAGTGATCTGAGAAGAGAACCTCTAACACCAAGTCGAAATGTTCCGTCAATATTCTATGTGGGTATATATTCTAAAGGAAGGGCTACCTTATATTGCAACTGTCAATATTAACTACAAGGCTAAAAATTTGATTAAAAACGAGTCAAAGTGTTTTTACACTTGTCGCTAGCAGAAGAAAGCCAGACGCGTCACACCTTACACTAAAGTAGACGCAGACGGATATAAATCATAAGAAACAGTGTAAATATAGATGTTCAACATAATTTAAGACTCTTACGATAATTAATGTATTACATGAGTACATGACTTAGGCCTATTCATTATTTCAATGACGTGTCATAAATGCAAAAAAAAAAAAAAAAAAACCCACACTTTCGGAAACATGTATCAACATCATACTGTGATATACGATCTGAGACAAGTTGTATTCTAGCGGAAACTCACTGATACTCTCTTTCGCGGGAATGAGATGGTTTGCAGTAGAAAGCTGAACTGTTGAAACGTTTATCATTATTGGGTTTTCGAGGAAGGCAAAAATTTTGGCGGTAAGTTCTTTTCTTGAATATACATTGTTATTCATCACAGTTACAAAAATAATGATATATATTCTTAAAGAGAAATAATCTACGTTTATAGCAATGTATATTTAATTGATTTCAATTTTAAATTATGGTTTGAGGTTATATCTTACAACATCAGTGTGTCACAAATATGAACCACTACTATTATTAGTATCTTTATACCCTGGTTTTCGTTACGTTACTAGTATTAGTACTTGTAGGAGGACTGAAAACTTCAACTTCCAACGAACTTAGAAAACAGTGGAATGAAAAGGCAATGCAACAAGCCATAAAAATGTTCGAGAAAAGACGTGAGAGACGATTCATCTGGATTCAGTATTACGGTTGTTAAAACACCTTCTAAAGAAGATGCTTCTTTCAGCAGAGACCATTTTGATTTTGCAATTTTATTAATTTTGTAACTTCTTAATAGTATTCCATATTTATACAGCATTTTTATGAAGAAAATATGTTACATTTTAAGGATTAGGCCTATTTTTTTTTTCAAATATTTTATAACATTTCAGGAAGTTCTAAGTCCGGTGTACAATTCACAGGGACATTCAGCAAAAAAACAGGACGATATTTTACGTTCAGTATTCAAAACATGTAGATTCCAAAACGGAAAAAAAAAATAAAATAAATAAAATGGTATTCCATATTTTTACCCTACTAAAACATCTTTTCTTAATTAAGGATTGTACTTGATTGATATATCTACGGTCCCTGAATTTCGTGACATTCTGAAGAGGCACGGGGTGCCAGGATCCATTGTGCGTCAACAGAGGAGAGGTAATCAAGTTTGTCAATAAATGTGGCTATCCCCTGTTCCAAATACCATTAAGGAGTCCATTATCACAGTATGCAGTCACGAACTGTGTGCGAGTGGAGATTGAGTTATTAGACCCATATGATACCCCACCATTATTCAATAGTATCTAAAGCCGTCTCGTCACCTCCATCGGCAAGTTGGACGCTGCAATCAATTTCGACGGAGATCTCCCCCGCCCCTCCTGGGGGGTTCAAGACAGAATTGAGATCAACACCTGCCGAACGCGTAGCGAAACAACCAGCTAAGTGGCAGGTCGTTTTGTTAATTGAATCCAGACGGTCACGTAAGCAAAAACATCAAGTGATTAAACGCGAAACTCCCCAAGGTTTTATGCTCCCTGTTGTAAAATCCATCCCCTCATTTCATGTCTGTTCTACAATATTTCATGGAGGATCTTGAAAATATAATAATGTACTAAGTAGGCCTACATAAAGTCAGTATACTGGGAGATACAAAAAGTTCTCCACACCTATGGAGTAACGGTTAGCGCGTCTAGCCGCGAAACCAAGTGGCCCGGGTTCGATTCCCATTCGGGGCAAGTTACCTGTTTGATGTTTTTTCCTGGGTTTTCCCTCAATCCAATATGAGCAAATGCTGGGTAACTTTCGGTGTTGGACCCCGGACTCATTTCACTGGTATTGAATTCAATTCAGTTTATTTGGCCATTAGACATATAGTTTTAGGTTTCGTCAGAATACATTGAAAAAAACATATAAATACATTTAAAAAAACACTACTAACATAAACAGTAAAATTTAAGTAATACAATGAAAACATGAAACAAATTGAAACTTTTAAATTGATATAAACTAACTAAATGGCAATTAAACTGATTTATTAAAATACAATTTCATACAAATTTGTGTTAAAAAACTCAGCAATAGAATAAAACGGATTATTTAATAACCAATTGTAAAATCTAGTTTTGAAACTATTGATTGGTAATTTATAATATTGACTTTGTAGATTATTATATTATTTCATCCCCATAATTAAAGTTTGTATTGCTCTTGTGTAATCTACAATATGGAATAATAATTTGTTCACTATTTCTAATTTCATGATCATGTATATTGGCCACTAATGAGTAATTGTCGATATTTTGTCGAGTGTAAAGTACTAGATTATATATATACAAATTTATGGTTGTTCAAATCCATGATTGTCTGAAAAGTGGCCGACAATATTCCAGATAGTTTGATTTACATAAAATTCCAATGGCTTTCTTTTGTAAAATCAAGACGCTTCATCTCATTCAGACATTAAATAACCTAACCTGACACAGAAATTTGATATTGTAATATATGCCTATTTATCCTGGAATCTCTCCATATACCCCTTATGGCTAGTCTTCTTCTCTGCCTTTTAAGTGATGCTTTTAGTATACATTCCAGGCGTTTCCTAAGTACAAGATAATTTCTCCGTTACCTATATCCTTTGTGTTGGCTACATTCAGGCCAGTTCGGAAACTTATTGATTGCCCCTTGTATTAGACCTATAGGCTTACAGACAGCATTTGTGAAAGAATAGGCCTATTTTGAGATTGACGATAATAGTGATATTTGTGGTGGTGATGATTTCGACAATGATAATGACTGACGATTTCGTATTTTCAGTTTAAAACAAATGATGTATTACTAAATATTCCATGCAATTTCCTGAATACATACAAACAATATGAATCGAATCGCTTTGTTCGATATTTCAACATTTCAATGTTGTCTTGAAGGGAAAAAATAATTCATAGAATGCAGAGTGCAATTAGTTCGTGCAATTCATTAAAACGCTTTCCCATTTCAGGCCGTAATTACAGCTTCCTGTTCCCCCATTCGTCATTACAGTTCAGCATGACTGAATACTATCAGCAAGACAAAAAATCTCAATTTACTGTAATTAGTCATACAACACTCTCACATACGTAACGGAAAACGAAAACGTAATAAAGTAAATATGACAAAAAATACACCAGCACGCAAAATTCATAATGGGACACAAGTTTGCGTGCAGACCTTCTGACCTGAATAGAAACATTTACACCTAGAGTTGGAAAGCTTGTTTTCGAGTAGAGATACGTTAAACCGCACGAGACATCTAGCGACGAACATGTGTTAGGACTTAGGAACGGCTTTCACAAATCATGATCATGTAGCGCCATCGTATCATCATCATTATGGGCCTAATCACCAGAACTACTGCCACTAAAATCAATATCGCAATCATTATTATATAATAAACATTTTACAGTGAAAAATGTCTGCTTCATGTTTTAAGTATTAATGCAAATTCATCATCATAACCGCCATTAATATCATACTTACTTATCCTAATCGTAACAATCAAATTTAGTCTGTTGATATGTTCAATTCCGAGTGTTAGAGATAGGCTACGTAGCTTTTGCAAACCACAAATTCGCGAAATATGGTTTTTCAGCTGATAAAAGAAAGCATTTAATGTTCGAACTTCTCCAAGTCAAAATGTCGTAAGTTTAAACTCATGAAATAACGCGAAAAGTTGTGTATGCGTGAAATTGTTGTTCAAACCGTGAATTTATTGAAAATTAGCCTTTTTCAAGAGAAATTGTTATTTACGAGAGGCAATCAATACGTACTGGACTGCCCTGAATGTAAGCAACACACAGAACTCAGGGAACGGAGAAGTTATTATAGAATAAGGGAAACGCCTGGAATCTATGCTAAATGCATCATTTGAAAGACGGAGAAGTAGACTAGCATAAGGCTATATGGAAAAATCGCAATAGTTCCTTGACAGGTTTGCATAAAATCACTAGAAGCTCAGTTCTTAAAGACAATCTGACAAATTGATAGACTGACTCAACAGGCATAGAAGCAATAATCTTTAGTGACATACGAATGTATGTTTAACAGTACAATAAATACAAATGTAGTTCGGAAATAATTGATTGCACCTTGTATCTTATTGTACGACATTTTAATTTAAAGTAACCAAAATGTACATTTATTCAAAGTCACATTAAAATGTGCGTAAATTAATGCAGCAAGCTTTGATGAAGCGAAGTTCTCTGTCCTTTGTACTCTTGACATGCATGGCAGTGATTGGATTTAGCTGGATTTGCGATTTTGTTTTAATTATGTAAAAGATTTTCTTATATGTTGTAAGAGATTAAAATATTAGCTGTTTTGCATTATTTATGTATTGATGTACAACATTTTAAATGTAATGTTCATATCCTTGTTCAATACAGAATTTTGAAACTAATTTTCAAATAACCTGAATGTTTTGTGGCGTCTAGCCTGTTAGTTTATATTATTCACACAAAATTTTGCGAGACTATTACACTAATTTCTCTAAACAACAAGGAAGGTAAGTGACTGACGAGAACTGTCAGTAATATTAAAATGTACAAAGATCCTTAATATTTCCTTGATGGCACAGACTTCTAGTCTTTGCAGGAATATTCAGTAATGTATTTTGCACGGCGAGAGTCAAATTAATATTTTTTAAATATGAAACAACACAGAATATTTTAGAATAACTCTTCTCGGGTTCTCAGCCAGGTGAGTTGGAGATTAGCTTCCAAGCTTTCGACGGCTAGCTCTGCCATCTTCTTCAGGGAACGAAGGTCTTCGTTCCCTTAAGAAGATGGCAGAGCTAGCCGTCGAAAGCTTGGAAACCAATCTCCAACTCACTTGGCTGAGAACCCCAGAAGAGTTATTCTATATCAAACGCCGGGAAAGCCTCAAGCCATATAACAGAATATTTTACCTTTTTTGTACGAAATATCTACGAAATTAACTAAGAATTTTTATACCGAAATTTAACAACTTTATCCATCATAATAATTAATTATTATAGATTCAGAGATACGCATGTAATACCAGTGTCAACTTCGTTATCAGATGCAAGATTTTTTAAATAATATTGCGTATTTTCTGTTGTATGCTAAGTCAAGAACTTCGATCTTTCAGTAGTTAAGGGTTTTTTAGCATTCTACTCGAGGATATTATTACATTTTAGTTAGTAGTAACATTTATATTACTGGTATTAACTGGGTTGCGACTTATCATATGAAGGCAGGAAAGGGGTTTTCAGGAAAAAAACTACAACATTTTCTAAGTTAGAGCATAACTACAACCTTTTCGAGGTCCACACTGTACTATCCCTAATTCTTCTTCCTCATAAATGTGCTATAAGGCTATTTAGTATTTTATGATGTCATATAGATGTCAATTTCGTATGTCCTTAAATATCGTACATGAAAATTATAAAAAAGATTTGATAACCAGTGAGTACTAAATTAAATACTTCAATATTATTATTATTATTAATATTATCTTGAATGGTAAGAGCTTAGGTCCATGAGATACCATGCATTCCCCAACGCACATCAGCTGACTGTTATGTTCGCTAAGTATCGAAGTTTCGAAAACACAGCCAGGGGAGTTCTGTAGAGAGGTGATGTAATGATGTTGATCCAGAAACGATTTGGAAAAATACAGAAATTTTACTTGGAGAAAGTAAAGCGATAGGTTTGGAAGTAAACCCCGAAAAGACAAAGTATATGATTATGTCTCATGACCAGATTATTGTACGAAATGGAAATATAAAAACTGGAAATTTATCCTTCGAAGAGGTGGAAAAATTCAAATATACTGGAGCAACAGTAACAAATATAAAATTGACACTCGGGAGGAAATTAAATGCAGAATAAACATGGGAAATGCCTGTTATTATTCGGTTCAGAAGCTTTTGTCATGCAGTCTGCTGTCAAAAAATCTGAAAGTTAGAATTTATAAAATAGTTATATTGCCTATTGTTCTGTATGGCTGTGAAACTTGGACTCTCACTTTGAGAGAGGAACAGAGATTAAGTTTATTTGAGAATAAGGTTCTTAGGAAAATATTTGGGGCTAAGAGGGATGAAGTTGCAGGAGCAAGGAGAAAGTTACACAACGCAGGACTGCACGCATTGTATTCTTCACTTGACATAATTAGGAACATTAAATCCAGACGTTTGATATGGGCAGGGCATGTAGCACGTTTGCGCGAATTCAGAAATGCATATAGAGTGTTAGTTGGGAGGCCGGAGGGAAGACCCCTTTGGGAAGGCCGAGACGTACATGGGAGGATAATATTAAAATTTATTTGAGGGAAGTTTGATATTATGATACAGACTGGATTAATCTTGCACAGGATAGGGACTGATGGCGGGTTTATGTAAGGGCGGCAATGAATCAGCGAGTTCATTAAAAGTCATTTGTAAGTAAGTAAGTAGAGCGTGTATAAAATTATTGTTTCTTCTAAGTGAGATTAATAATGTAGAAATGCCCATTTAATCCAAGGATTTTCTATCATATTATTAACAATAAATAATGCATTGTTGATTCGTCAATCATTTCGGAATGATTATGTAATATTTAACAACAGCCTAGAGGTATTTCATAGTGAATTTCAAAGGCGTAAAACTAGAAGATAAACAAACTTGTCTGTGAGCTTTTCTAATGACTAGTATTTGTATGGCATGTTTATTCAATTCTAAACTTAAGTACAGTATTTAGAGACATTTTTTTCTTCATTCAAATATTTTTTTTCTACATTTTTAACATCTTGACATCTGGTATATTACAGATCAACTTCTTCCCACGACATAAGAGTCTAACTTTGATTGGCTGGTCACAAAACAATAAGAAAGTAAAGGGCCAACTTGGTGGACAGCGTGGTTTTCTTTCAAGTATTCGACAGAAGAGAAGAACTTTCCGCTTGTAGAGGTTTATTTGACGGAGGCAGTCTGAAGAGATATATGACAAAAATATCTATAAGTGGCTAATACCCTACTTGACATTATTGGTACTTGAGAACCTTGACATCTTGTTGTATTGTTTCAGTTATTCCTGTCTGGATCTTTAGTGGCCTCAAATTGCATTTTTCATTTTATCGTTACATTTTTTATCAGGCTACATAAACTTCGTTACGTTTTTGCTTACTTGATATTTCCTATAATAATCCCCCAAGACCCCTAAACTTGTTACATAGAACAACTACATTTATTCTTTTGTTATTTACCAAGAAAATACATTAAAAAGGTACTTTTAGTAGGTGAAAGTTAACTACAGGTCTCTAATCCTGTCTGCTAAAAGTAGAGGCAAGCAAAAGTTACAGCCACGAAAGTTTCCCATTGGCTACCGGATAATTAATACGACATATCGGAAACATACTTCTCGTAATAATTTTATTGTATTTTTATTAACCTAATGGTATATGATTCATGGTTGAAATCGGTTTATACAGAGTAGAAGTGAAATAATCCTGCAGAATTTCAGCGCAAATATCCCATATTCTATATACCAATACGTAAGTTGTATATTACGATACAAGGTTGGGAAGTGCTTTTTACAAAATCGAGGAAAACTTTGAAAAACGAGCAGAGGGAGTTTTTCAGTTTTCGAGATTTTGTAATGTATTTCACAAATGTGTATTGCACAGATTTTTTGCACGACTATATTTTTAAAATTGCAAATACAAAATATTCTGCATTAAAAAATTTAGAACAATATTATTCCAAAGCCTTCGCAAAACTGCACTATAATGGTAACTAAGTACCAGTAAGTGCACTGTAATGGGTCTATTTCAGTATGGTTTTATGTTATGAAGCATGGTTTCACTTGCAACAGGTTTCTATGTGGGAATTCGAACTTTCAAGGCCTAACAACAATAAATTTAAGAGACATGATGGGGACCGATAATTTAATACATTGAATAGGGATGAGCAGGTTCCGTCTAAGCTTATCTACTTAACAAATATTAAATATTAAAATACTTGTCACATTTTATTAACTTGAACGTTTTCGGCTTTAATAAGCTATCTTCAGAAGATTACGCCTGAGAATACATATAAAAATAGACTGGTACATGCGTGTTATGTAGTACAATTTGAACAATGAGTTAATACCATAAACAGTTGATTTTCTTTGTGCATGTGTTGTGAAAAGATACTGTCTGCCCAGGGTCTGTATAGCCTGTGAGATGGTCCAGGGTTACGATGCTCATTTTTATTGCAATTTCAGTATGATTTATTATAAGCTATATTTTATAGTATTCATTATACTTTGTGTATCATGTTCCTTAAAGCCTCTAATGTTATTTAAAACCTTTTGAGCATTGAATAATTTCAAGGGAAAAATTGTTCCGGGGCCAGGTATCGATCCCGGAACCTCTGGTTGAACGTACCAGCGCTCTACCGACTGAGCTACCCAGGAACTGCACCCGACACCGTCTCAATTTTTCCCTTTATATCCACACAATTCGAGTGGACTGACGAGACGCCAGAGACCCACATCGCGTGCACACAAACTCTGTGTGACTTGGAATTGTAGTTTTCTGTTAACGTACCAACAGTAACGTTTAATGCAAGTATAGTTTTCAGGTAAAACTTCCTGACGCATTCTTTGAAGGTTATTTTAGTAGGTTATTATACGACGCTTTATCAGCATCTTAGGTTATTTAGCGTCTGAATGAAGGTGATAATGCCGGTGAAATGAGTCCGGGGTCCAACACCGAAAGTTACCCAGCATTTGCTCATATACGGTTGAGGGAAAATCCCGGAAAAACCTCACTCCTTATATCTCGAAAGCAGCGACTTCTAGACACAACTTAATTCGATATTTCCGACTTATTTTCACTAGGTCATAGTAAGAAGTCCTAGAAGTTAGTCAGTTATTTATCTTATATAGGTTACCTAGCCTCAACTCATGGAATTATTCTTACTTTTGAAGGAGACCATAAAATTACAATCCGGGTTATGTGACGTCAGAACTTCTTGCGATAGTTAAAGTAACGTATCGTATGAAGTGTTCGCGATAAAAGTTGAGAGGCTGAAAGAATACTGGGGATTGAGACGTAGAACCGTCGGCACTAAATTTCACGTGGAAAGTATGCGACTGTATCGTATCGGTTAAAATTTACGAGAGGAACATTTGTCTTAAACGTCTTGAGGCATTTAACATGATTCTTCTCCCCGCCATAAATTCACTCCTTGTTTAGTTTTATGGCGCAATAACAGTGATGGCATTCTTACTGCCAAGCTTGCTTCCACTCGTTTATCTTACAGTATTAATCAATGTAATATAATAAATTGTAATTACACTCCCTAGACGAGAAGGTCAGGAAGTACATAAGAAAAAGCCCTGTCCGTTTCTCCCACAGTTGTCTGACAAATTACATAGAAGTAGTGGAATTTGTAAAAGTAAATCAGAAAACTGTAGGCCCTATTTTTAGGTCATCTTATGAGTAATGTCGGGTTTTTAAGCTTGGTGTTCTCTATTATTTTAATCATTATTAAATTGGGAATAGTTTACAAAACGCTATGGTTTTTATTTATTTATTTATTTATTTATTTAACCTTGTAGAAATAAGGCCATCAGGCTTTCTCTTCCCCTCTACCAGGGGATTACAACTACAATATTAAGAATACAATTACAATTATAATTACAATCGACCCCCCATCAGGTTTGAAACGTATAAAGAACAGCCTGAAGACGTACATGAGGAGAAACGAGCAATCTACGTTCCAACCATCCCGTATTATAAATATAAATACCAACTTCACGATATCAGTGTTACGGGATTGATGTTTGGAGCAAGAGGAACGATACCTAACTTCTCAATTCTGTAAGACCCTAGGATTGCACAAATCTTTTCTGAATGAACTGGCCCTCCTCATAATTAGAGAGTCAGTCAAACTTTTACGGAACCAACTATATGGACTCTAATTCATTGCACTGAAGAAACTGACGCACAATTATAATTTTTCTTTTTCTTATTAGCTTTCATTGCTTCTTTACTTGTAACTTTTTTTTATTCTATAAACTGCCATTGTTTGTTTGTTTGTATACTTTTTTACCTTTTTTTCTTACTCTGTTATCTTTCATCATCTATTTGTTCTTGTATTGTTTTGTATGCTTTGTCTAATGGTAGCCTCTAATTTGAGGAAGCTGTAGTAAATAAATAAATAAAATATTAAATTTACAAATGCAATTAAATCATAGTACTAAAACATTAACTGATTAATAAAGGCTAGACAGTTTATTGTAAAAGTTAAGAAGAGAGAAAATTAGTTTTATTAGCCAAGTAAAATTAAACCTATTCTACGCAGTAAGAAAATGCTTAATAAGTTTGCTTTTGAACGCTACTAAATTCCGACAGTCTCTGATGTCACTGGGTAAGGTATTCCACAAGCGCGAGAGCGAGATTGTGTATGATGATTAATACGATGATGTCTTATGTAGGGTCTATTGGTATGGCTAGTATGCGGCTATTTTGCGTGCGTGTGAAGAGAGTATGATATGATGACAGGTAACTGAAACGGGAGGCAAGGTAGGTAGGTGTAGAGGTGTGAAGGACTTGGAAAAGGAGAACAAGAGAATGAAAATTTCTACGCTTCGGTTAACCCGTAGCCAGTTTACAGTTTGGAAGGATGGGGTAATGTGGTCAGCGCGACGGACATCGCAGACGAAGCGAACATAAGAATTATGAACGCGTTGTAATCTTTGCGACTGGTTAACATTGAGGTCAGTCAGTAGAAAATCACAACAAATCCAAGTGGGGCATTACTAGTGCTTCAACTAGTATTTTTTTGAGTGATAGCGGGAGAAATTTTCGAATGCTGTTTAAGGATGTAGTATGGAAAGCGCTTTTTTTGGTAATATGGGTAACTAGGTTAATACGGGTTACTTGGTTATTGTGTACTATGAGCATGTGAAAGTTTTCAATCCTTAATACAAAGAATATAACACGGAGGTGATATTATTAGAGATGCCTTCTAAAGCGCTACTAGAAACAAGATTACAAAGCTGTTGCCGCGTCTCGAAAAATATGTTGAAGTGTTGTTAGTGAATGTATAGCACAACGATGGTTCCAGAGTTTCAATAATTTAGAGGGGAGATTTACGACTTCCACCTAAAGTACGAAATATTGGGAATACACGCTGAGCTTTTGGAAGAATATCACCAAAAAAGACTCCTATGTTGTCAAAAGAACTTAGTGCTTGAAATGATATAGTAAGCCTACATCGCCACAGTAAGACGATTAGAATATCATTCAGAAATTGTAGATCTTTGCCTCAAGAATTGATAGCTGAACAGGTTCAACGCAGAGCGAACATCTGTCGTCACCTCATCGCTAATATTACAAACGATAGATTTATCAGGAGAGTTCTCACATGTGAAAAAATGATACCGCAATCCTGATACCTCAAATCAGTGGGTCGATCAATACCAGCTTGTCAAAGTCGTCGGTAAACAAAATCAGTTCGGCCCCAAACTAATGTTGTATGTCTGATGGAATTTTAAAAGTGTGATTCACTGGAAATGTGTTCCAAATGGACATGCAATCGACGGGCATCTGTATTCTCTATAGCTAGATCTACTTCAAGACGTTTTTAGAGAGTGGTAACCGGCATTAGCTAATGTACAGGATGTAGTTAAGTACTGGATCATCATTGTGATCCACGTGACCACTGAAGGGTTAATAAATGTAAGAATAAAATTAAAGAAATTGTTTAATATTCATGTCCATTTTTATATTTCTAGTTATCAAAGTTTTTATTCATGCAAATTTATATTCTGTTGTTTATTTGATTCTCTTTTGAATTCACTAAGTCCTGTTTTGTAATAATTGCATTCAATATTATAATGTTATTGATTTTTATATTGTATTTAAATACAAAATTCCTACTTGTAATAATAATAATAATAATAATAATAATAATAATAATAATAATAATAATAATAATAATAATAATAATAATGACTTATTTTAGCTTGCAGAGTTAAGGCCGTAAGGCCTTTTCTTCCACTCAACCAGAAAAAGTATAAATACATATGTATGAACTTATAAGCTACAAAGAATACAACAACTTGATTTAGATAAAAGTTACGAGTATACTGTACTAGAGTTACTTATGAATTGAACAGTAAAATACTATGAACTATTAATTAAACATGAAATACAAACTGTGTGGCAGAACTAAATAAAAATATATACAATGTTAACATTATTTCAAATAATGTTACATAATAGGAAGAGATTAACATGGGACAATTTTGAAAATACAGCGCTATCAGGATGCATGTCTAAAGAAAGAAGTTACCACATAGTTAGTGACAGTCAGAGTAATTAGAGTAAATTGCTAAGAAGGTTATCCTTTAAGCTATTTTTTAAAAATGTTTATTGTCTTGCAGCCCCTGATACTTTGTGACAAGGAAATCCATTGTCGCGAGGTGGATACTGTAAAAGATGATGAATAACAAGATGTTCTATGGAAAGGTACACTTAGCGTGCCACAGATAAGTACTCTGGTATTTACGTCGTGGTTAGATTGTAGATAAGAGAAAAGAAACGAAAGGTAATTTGGTGTTGAAGTGTGCATAATTCGAAAGAGTAAGGACAAAGAGTGTAAAGTTCTATATTCTTTGAGTCGGAGCCACGTAAGACTTGCGAAGGACGTGATCATATCGTCGGATGTTGCACACGTATCTGACGCACATAGTATTCTGAACACGCTGTAACTTGCCTGACAGTTCAGAACTTACGTCACTTAACAGAACGTCACAATAATCGAAGTGTGGCATTACTAGGGTTTGTACTAGGGTAAGTTCTAGTTTCTGGGGAAAGAATGGAGGAACAGTTTTTTTTTTATTGTTTCTTTAACTTGAAAATTCCAATTTATTAGGAGCTTGCTCTGACGGGTGTGCTCTATGTTTGTTCTGTGTACGCGTCTTGTATTATAGTATATAGCAATAAATACATACAAATGTAAGTATTCACAGCCCTTATAAATAAGAACCAATCCCTCAATAATTTAAATATCACGATAATACCCAAGAGAAAGCTTAAACGTTTCAGGTTATTGCAGAGATCCCAGATCCTCTGAATCGTCGGTACAAAAGCTCGTCTGCAGAAATGTTAAAGATAGTTGTACAGCACCACAAATTAGTGACAACTGTATGCATGTATTTTGGTAAACTGATACTTATTGAGTATTAAGAACTGTCGGTTAAGTAGCTACGTATTTCCTGTAAAGAGGAGCCAATAAATCTTAGTTCTTGCGGTCGTCCTTTGCAGATGAAGGTTTCGTTATGTTTGGCGGCGGCTGCGGCGGAGGTATTTGGTAGTGTAGGAAACGAGTATGGTAATTTATCATTGCTAGAAGAAGACCTCACCCTCCATTCAGTGTAAGTAGCTTAAACCATTTAGCGACATTTCAACTCTAAGTGGTTTATACAGTCCTCGATTCCATCCGCACAGTATGTGTTGCATTATTAGCGACTCCAATGTGCAGTCCTACAAGACGTAAGCATACATAAGTTATTTCCTTCCAAATGCTGCTCATAGGAGGTTTCAAAATGAATTTGGCACTAACAGAGAATCATAATTGTAGAAATCAACACAACACTGAATTCACAGTAAGTCAAACTATTGCATAAAATAAATAAATAAATAAATAAATAACTAAATAAATAAATAAACTAATAAATAAATAAACAAATAAATAACTAAATAAATAAACAAATAAAGAAATAAATAAACAAATAAATAAATATATATAAATAAATAAATAAGTAAACAAATAAACAAATAAATAAACAAATAAATAAAAAAGTAAATAAATAAACAAATAAATAAATAACTAAATAAATAAATAACTAAATAAACAAATAAATAAATAAATAAATAAACAAATATATAAATAAATAAATAAGTAAACAAGCAAATAAATAAACAAATAAATAAATAAACAAATAAATAACTAAATAAATAAATAAATAAACAAATAAATAAATAAACATATATATATAAATAAATTAATAAATAACTAAGTAAACAAATAACAAAGAAATAAATAAACAAATAAATAAAAAATTAAATAAATAAACAAATAAATAAATAACTAAATAAATAAATAACTAAATAAATAAATAAACAAACAAATAAATAAATAACTAAATAAACCAATAAACAAAGAAATAAATAAATAAACAAAATAAATAACTAAATAAATAAATAAACAAATAAATAAATAAACAAATAAATAAATAACTAAATAAATAAGTAAACAAATAAATAAATAAACAAATAAAGAAATAAGTAAATAAATAAACAAATAAATAAACAAATAAATAAATAAACACATAAATAAATAACTAAATAAATAAATAAGGTAACCGGGGTAATAAGGCCCAACTAAGGAATAAAACTTTCTTTCTTTGAAATGGAGAATTGAGCAATTTTTAAATAATGGAATAGCATACTTTTATAGTTATCCTATAATATTTTACTTCAAATAAATATTCAAACAGACACGTAAATACTGTGAGCAATGAAAATTAACATCATGTCACTGGGCCTTATATCCTGCTGTGACAGGTAATAAGGCCACAATAAAGAATATAAGTACTGAACACAATTTGGGCATACAAAGTCTTCAGTTTTTTCCTCAGTGAGACCTACACATTCATCGTGCACCCAACATTCACAAGAGACACACAGATGTATATCTACAACAATTCTCTTCGCAGACAGAACACATCCGCGTCCCCTGGATGTTTACAAATCCTGAAGTTGGTGGTTCATCCGATGCTCTTTCTGCATTAGGAATTGTCAATCTTTCCTTTGTTTCATTTCTTGCAACAAATATTGTGCTTCAGAGTTTGAACTTTATAATTCAGGGACTTCTATGAACATGTGGGCGTTTCCACGTATTTATTTCATGGCCCTTATTTCCTGCTCTGTTACTTTGCGTCAATTTTAATTTATGGAGTGCTCATATGCTAGTTAGCGGAAGTTTCACGGTGGCCCCAAACTCCTTAATGTTTACACAATAACGTGCATTTAATTTTATACTAATAACACACAGTAAAACGACTAAATATCAACTTAAATTTTGCAAAATTTTATAATGAAAGCAGAAATAATCTCACATAACTTGTTGCCACCAGCCAGCTATAAACAAGAACGAGAATCTAATTTCTTTATACCTCACTCGAATGCAAGAACAAATAGGTCTTAAGAGCTGTTACTCTCTTTTGCAAAAGTGTATACCTAATGGCAAAACTAGGTAGTGGGCCTTATCACATGCTGGGCCTTAATACCCCCAGGTACCTTACTTCGTTGTTAGCGAACAGTGGACAGCAGATGAGCGATAATTTCGTACCGCTTGTTTTGGCGTATACTGTACATGGTTTGGAAGATGATGATGATGATGATTATTATTGTTATTATTATTATTATTATTATTATTATTATTATTATTATTATTATTATTGTAACAAATATAAATGATGCTCGGAAGGAAATTAAACACAGAATAAATATGGAAAATGCCTGTTATTATTCGGTTGAGAAACTTTTATCATACAGTCTGCTGTCAAAAAATTTGAAAGTTAGAATTTATAAAACAGTTATATTACCGGTTGTTCTTTATGGTTGTGAAACTTGGACTCTCACTTTGAGAGAGGAACATGGGTTAAGGGTGTTTGAGAATAAGGTGCTTAGGAAAAAATTTGGGGCTAAGAGGGATGAAGTTACAGGAGATTGGAGAAAGTTACACAACACAGAACTGCACGCATTGTATTCTTCACCTGACATAATTAGGAACACTAAATCCAGACGTTTGAGATGCGCAGGGCATGTAGCACGTATGGGCGAATCCAGAAATGCATACAGAGTGTTAGTTGGGAGGCCGGAGGGAAAAAGTCCTTTAGGGAGACGAGACGTAGGTGGGAGAATAATATTAAAATGGATTTGAGGGAGGCGGGATATGATGGTAGAGAATGGATTTAACTTGCTCAGGAGAGGGACAAATGGCGGGCTTATGTAAGAGTGGGAATGAACCTCCGGGTTCCTTAAAAGCCAGTAAGTAAGTAAGTAAGTATTATTTTTATTATTATTATTATTATTATTATTACTATTATTAATTTCAAAAACAGAACTTTTTAACCGGCATATAAAACGTCCACGACATTAGAAGCGCTGTAATTTCGTTACATTTTTGCACCATTTCATCTTCTGGTTTTGTAGCCGATACATAGGCCCAAAATTTGGATATTTCTACAAGTTTGAAAAATCTAAATAGTTCTCACACCAATAACATACTTTGTCTCGGCTTATGTGGACTAAATCTCGCTGTATTTTCGTTTACTCCATTCGTATTTACCAGAGTCAAAGAATTATGTTTCTGCTTTCAGAAAAGGGAACACGAGTTGGGGGGATTATTTCAAGCCCCTCCGCTAACTAGCTGGGGCTGCAGTCGTGAGGTGGGAGGGAATTGGTTGCAACTCGCATTTTGACTAAGCCTGCCACCATTATAACGGAAGGCTAATTAATCATCTCTCACAGCAACCACTGACTGCGCCACCTTATCGTCAGATGTCGGCAGTGTTCTTCCATGGTAACAAGCCGATGCCGGCCGTACTGAGAAAATGCTCTTATCAGCAAGACTTACGGCATTTCTCTAATATGTCTGAGAAGCATGAGGAAAGGAGGATAACTGCAAACAAGATACTTTAATTAAATCTACGTTTGGTTGTAAGATACAGCATCCAGTTGTAGGCGAGCAGTAGATATACAGCCACTTTTATATTAAAAAAAAACAGCAAAATAAAGTTCTTGATTTTGAAAAAGGTCTTAAAAGTGACAGAAGAAAGAATATTCACATACAGTCCGCATTTCACGAGAAGATCCGAGCAAGGAATGCGAATTTTCCCCCCTCTTATAACCTATCCCCGACACTGAACCGGCCGGCCATTGACTGAGCCTTGTTTGTCCCAGCCGGCCAATGACACCACTCCCATCCACCTGCTTCTTCAAGAACGCTGAGTTACTGGCTTACACTCTCCTGTCACCCCTCAAGGACCGTACTCCCCTCTCAGAGATCCTCTCGCGAAATTGATAATATATTTAGTCAACTGTCCGAAGACAGATCTGCACCTCACAAGTGAGACCAAAAAGGTACCACTCATGAGGCAACTAAACCAGGACGTAACGGGGTAGAGTGGCCAGTTCCTTTCCTCTTCCATTGCATACATCGCCGACTAGCTACATATTACAATAATCAGGTTTCAGATATACAGAAATTATTGTTCTTCCTCCGACACATTTCATCAAGTGAGATGTATACACCATTCGTTATCTCGTGAAACCTACCTGCGCTTCAGGGAAGAAGAAAGGGGACTGAGAAGCTTTCCTCCTTCGCTACATTTCTACTTGTAGCTAACGAGCTCTCTTACCCTCATCATAATGGTATTAGATGTAGTAATATTAGTAGTAATACAGTAGTATTAATAGAAGTATCCTAATTACTGTTAATTAGTATTGTGCTAGTAGTAAGTATCTGTAGCAGTAGTATTGAACGCCTCATGTTACAGCTCACATCCTGGCATTTTTAGGATAATTTAGGTTTTAAAAAACATTCAAATAGAAAATTAATGGAATGCACATGTAGGTCCATGAAAAAAAATAGAAAAACAATTGAATATTAAAAATGACTCATAGGCCTACATTGTACAAATATACAGAAAAAAAATAAAATTTCTCATACTGCTTTTATGGAGTATATTTCCTAATTAAATTGGCTCTTCATATGACTAACTTTAGTTAAAAAAATAATTTCACTTGTATATGACGTGTTTTAAGACATTAAAATACAAGGTCACACTTTTTAATCACACCATGGGTTTACTGGTGTGCCAATCAGTAGTCTGGGAAAATGGAACGGAAAATTGAGAACCTAACATTCTAAATGTGCTAAGTGCCAAAACAACTTTCTGAGATATTGATGAAAAACACACTGCGAAATGCATGTTGAGATACATAAAACACCGTTTTTGACGCACGAATGAGTCACTTAGAGTTGAGCTACAACAAAGACAATTTAGTATGATATTCTCTTATGGGTCCCGCGCCGTGGCGTCGTGGTCTAAGGCATCTGCCTAGGACTCGCGTTACGGAATGCGCGCTGGCTCGAGTCCTCATGGGGGAAGAAATTTCTCATGAAATTTCAGCCAGTGTATGGGACCGGTGCCTACCCAGCATCGTGATGCACTTGAGGAGCTACGATAAGTTCGAACTCCGGTTGCGAATACCAGCTATAACGGCTGGGAGGATCATGGTGCTAACCACACGATACCTCCATTCTGGTTGGATGATCGTCCACCTCTGCTTCGGCATGTGGGCGTGTGACCAGTAGCCGTCTGGTCGGTCTAGGCTCTTCATGGGCTGTAGCGCCACGGATTATTATTCTCATACGGATTTTCCTCTCTTAGGTTGAATAAAATGAAATTTGAAAAATTGACACAGTAGCACATTTAGAATGTTAAGTCTTTAAATTCTTCCCTAATATCGTAACGTGGTACAAATCTGAAACAAAAATGTTCTTGAATTTTTATATGACTTAGTGGCGCAAATACATTACGGCGCTCCAGCAAATGGCGCAAGATTATTATGACGCTATCGTAAGTGGCGCAAACATGGTGCCCAGGCAATGGTATTGCTATTAGTTTTATTAGTAAGATGTTTTCTTCTCTGACAATTCAGATCATCTTCCTTCTGCAGGCTTAAACCTCTAGTATTTTTCGCATTTCGTCCTTTAATAATCCCTCAACATCTCTTCTCATCCCCATCCCCAGTTCTGCTTTCGTTTCATTTCTCTAGTCTCTCGCACACTATTTAAAGACGTTGTCTTCTATCTATTAATACAACCCGGGAAGATTAATGATCATTTGCAAAGAGAAGCGTGGTTAGCCCGAAGCGAATGGTGTACTGATTACCAGATACTTTAATGCATTACAATGTCTTCACCTGAAGTGAGGAAGTCACTTTTCAAAACTAATTCAGTTACACACAAAATTAATTGTTACGGTTTATATAACAACTTCTATTACTTTGCTCCTTTCAATGTAAGGAATTGAAATCACGACATTGTGTGCAGTAAACGATAATTAGTGTCGTTACTTTTAAATTACGACGCGATAAAGAACTTTTAATGGCGATGAAAATTATCGACTATCTCCCTCAAGTCTCTCATTATTGAGTAATTACATAATCAAAAGATAGTCGCCTAAATGGCTACAGTATGGTCTTCTTACAAATGGGAAGTTCCCGCAAAATATTTAAAAGCTTTCATAATACAGTAGAATCCCTCTTAACCGGCACCAAAGGGACCAGGCTAGTTCCAGATAAGAGATTTTGCCGGATAATTGAATAAATACCTGTATATATATATAAAAAAAAAGTTCGTATTAAATTTCGTGGTTCCAAATGTTGAAACTGCAGCCATATTAAGCTTATTTCTCTATCACTTCTTCATAATTAAATAATCATAACAACTATGTGGCTTTTCTTTATTAGAACACATCACACAGCACAATAATATATTAATTTTATGTTCGAATATTCACTGAAAACGAAAGTTCGTGCGAACTTCCTAATGTGGCAACACTGACGACCCGAACGTAACAAAATAAACATAAAAACTGTGTGGATTTTCTTTATTAAAACACATCCCACAACACAAATAATATATTAATTTTAGGTTTGAATATTAACTGAAAACGAAAGTTCGTGCGAACTTTCAAATGTGGCAAAATTGATGGCCCAGACTGGTAATGTGGCAGATTTAAACTTTTTTTTTTGCCCAGCCAAAAGTGCCGTTGTTTTGGTATTGCCGGTTATTTGGGTGCCGGTTACAAGGGATTTTGCTGTACCACAAAGAGAAAAAAGTACATTATTAATTCATTTATCCCAGGTAATCATAAAAGATCCAGATAAAAAAAACTTTGAAGAAGGAAAATATAGCCCTAATATTTAGCCAACAATATTGAAAGATACAAATATAAATTACACTATAAAGGAAATTAATCGCAGAATAAAAATGGGAAATGCCTGCTCTTATCTGGTTGAGAAACTTATGTCATCTAATCTGCTTTCAAGAAACTACAAGTTAGAATTTATAAAACAGTTATATTACCGGTTGTTCTGCATGGTCGTAAAACTTGAAATCTCACTTTAAGAGAGGAAAAGAGGTTCAGGGTATTCCAAAATAAGGTACTTAACAAAATATTTGGGGCTAAGAGAGATGAAGTTACAGGAGAATGGAGGAAGTCTCACAACACAGAACTGCACGCATTGTATTCTTCACCTGACATAATTAGGAACATTAAATCCAGAATGGCAGAATAAAATAACAACCGACATAAATATAGGCACGACATTATTGAAGTCCATGCTTTTAGCTGACGATCAGATCTTGATGGCAGAATCAGAGGATGACTTACAGGTGGCAGCTTATCAACTACAATTAATAATGGAAAAATATAATCTTAAAATTTCTAATCATAAAACAAAAACAATGGCATTTGAAGGAGTTGATCACAGAAGATGTAAAATAGTTTTAAATCATGAAATCATAGAACAGGTATCCTAATTTAACTATTTAGGCTGCAGTATATCATACTTAAAAGAACAAGACGTCAAAAATAAAATGAGTAAATTTCAACAGATGTGTGGAACAATACGAAGGACCTTAAAAAATAAAACACAACGTTCAACACAACTAAAATTTTATACAACGTTAGCTGCCCCACTATTAACCTATGGTTCAGAAAATTGGTCTATAAACCGAGCAACTAAAAAGAAAATTGAAACCAGCGAAATGAAATTCCTTCGACGTCTTGCTGGTCTCACTCTTTTAGATCATCAAAAGAACAAAAATATACGAGAACAACTAAATATTTTTAATTTGACTGAGATAATACAACGACAAAAACATAATTGGTACCAACATATAAGAAGAATGAATGACGACCGGTTACCTAAAGTAATACTGGACTATGAACCAAGAGGACACAGAAATGTTGGTAGACCAAGAACAAGATGGATAGACGACATAAACTTTCAAGACGG